>NC_045691.1:32595819-32765513 GCF_003331165.1 Xiphophorus hellerii | reverse complement strand
AGTCTCAGAAATGTTCTAGAAAAACAACTTAAAAGTTTCAATAGTCAAACATTTTCAACTTTGAGGTCAGAAAAGTTCACATTTTTCCCTAGAACTTTTCTGGAATTAATCTGAAGGGTTTTTTTTCTTGCAGATGTTCAACTTTTTGAACTCTGAGAATTTCCAAGTTTTTCTAGAAAATTTCTGAGGTTTTTTTTGCCCAGGTTTACTACCATCCCCCCTTATCTACGATAGCAAGCCGTCGTAGAAAATTCTTGTGCAGTGGTCGATATTACTGGATAGGACGCGCCTACTAGCCGCTGTAGCTAGTGACGTGCTAGCAGCAGCTAGCTCTCCTACAGGCACCATTACTATGCATCCAGTCATGTCCACAAAACAACCTATACAGTTTAAGTGTGGGGTGAGCTGGAATCTGTGGGACCCTCTTTTTTTAAATTCTGATTTAAAAATATGGCGTAAATTACAAATGTTTTGATACATAAAATATGAATTCTCCTGTATCTCTAAGCAGTTTGATTTCTGTCAGTTCTGTCAAGATGCAAGAGAGGACCAAACAAATTCCTCCTTTACACTGAATAATTAATTTACTTTTAAGTAATTGCTACTGTAGGAGACATAGTTTGTTAAATACTTTATGAAATATTTATTGTATTTGTTATGAACATCACAACTTTCTACAAACAAATGAGACAGTTGTTACAGGTTTTGCCATTTATTGAAAACACACTAGTCACAGTGTGTCCAATCCTGGACAATATAGCTCAGAAACTTTTCGCCGTATAAATGTTTCATATCAGCGATATCAATAATTCTCGATAGATAATTGTTTTCCCCAAATACCTAAAGTATTGCCAAACTGGTGGCGTAACATTTTCTGTTTTATCCACAGTTTTCACTCCAAACCGTTGTTTTTAAATTTTTCAGCAGTTATGAGGCACAGTGGCAGTGACGATCGCAAGCATGCATATTCACACAAAGCTGAATAAATAGAAAAATAAGCACAAGAGACTGTGTAGTATGGGCAAATTTCCAACATACAAAAAATATAAGAACAGTACAATTTTCGAATAAATCATCATCAGATTTAAAGAAATGAGCAACTTGCAGGATAATTTAAAAATGTGCACATAGGTTTCTGCATAGAAATGAGAAATGGAAAAAAAAACAGTAGCAGGGACGTAAACACTGGGTTGAGGGGGAATCGTAGCAGCTAGCGTTTAAATAGTTGCAACAGTTGAGGTAATGAAGTGAAAGCAGCAAGCAAGTCACTCTGTGAACTCCCTTCCTGTTGCTCATTGACACTTTTCTTTACTTGTTATCTCTCAGAAATACAAAAATTAAAGAGGTACTAACAAAAGAGCCTAGCTAAAAGGGGCAACTGGAGAATACACCAAACGACACAACAGTTAGCAACAAGAGAAAGGCGAAAAAAGTGAAGCTTGTCAGCAGGTATAAGCAGAGACCACTTTGCTAGCAATAGCCAACAAGCTAATGGTTAAACTAGCTCAAATAGAGTAGCAGACACAGATGAACAGATGTCAGAGCTTCAAGGTCCCATAAAAACAACAAGTAAGCATCTCCTCCATATAATGAGTGGCAACCTACCCATAGAAATCAATACAAGCAGCCTTGAATGCAGTTTTTTGTTTTTGTTTAGATTTTTTTAAATGAAGGACTGCAGAGGTTTGTATTCCAATAAATTTGGTGAATTGTTTATTACAGATCAAAAATGCACATTAAAGGACTGTATTGGCAGCCATACAAACAAGAAAATCAATAACAGCAAATACAACAAAGGACAGAATAACCTACTGTATATGAAACCTCAGAAGCTTAAAATACACTTAAACTTGCTTTGCTTACCTCAGAAAATTATGCTAAAACACTTGATTTGATTCAGTTGAAATTAAGACAAATTGAACTGCATTTAGGTTACCTACGCTGCTTTTAAATGTTAGTTATTTTTAATAATAGTCATATTATAAACAACATCCATCCATCCATGCAATTTGTACATCTGCTCAATTAGTGTTGGGTCGCAGGGGACAATAGTGCCTAGCCCACAACAATAATAATAAATAACTTAGAACTCAATTAGTTGAGCTTGTTTTATAGGAATTCGGAGTGGGGTGCACCCTTCTTAATTTTGGGAGATCAGTGATCGGATGATTTTTACATGTGAAGCTGATCTTATCCACCGATGTTATCAACCTCGACAAAGGTCTAAAAATCAACCACTGTGCTTTTCTCTTCCCCTGTGAGAGAGGTTTGACTGACAAACTGGCCGACCAGGTCATGTCTGCACATCTACAGTTAACAAAAGTCACCCCATTGTTGCCAATTCAGCAACTTTCTTGATATACTGAGCAACATTTCAGACAAAAATATGGCATCAGCCAAAATCAGAATCGGTAAGTTAGGCTTTTTAAAAGATCGGTAATCTGCGATCAGCCAGAAAACTGCTATCAGTAAACCCCTAGTGAGGACCAATTATGAAAAATTATTATGTCTAATAATTGCCGATTCTTAAATCGCATTCTAAACAGTCACTGGCCACTATATTGGCCTCTGGACCAAATTGTTATGTTCAGGACTATCTCAGTTCTTCCCACAACAGATTCAGCAGCAAGCTTATGGAAACAATCCTTTAGAGATTTTTTCACCACATCTTCTATTAAGCTAAAATCTGGTTACCATGGAGTACATTGGGCTACACTGAACTCATTGTTATGTCTAGGAAATCAGTTTAAGATGATTTGAGGTTTGGGACATTGTGTATTATCCTTCTGGACGAAGTCACCAGATGGTGAGTAGAGGTGTGGTCCTAAGAGGATGGACATGATCAGCACCACTACTCAATACACCAGCAGAAGTTGGACTACTCCAGGAAATGGTATTCTGCATACTTTGGTTGTTATTTGACCCACTGCTGACTTTATATTATCTCAGACCACTTTGTGTATTCTCTGACATCAACAAGGCATTTTACTCCTACTCACTGAATATTTATGTTTGTCCAGGAGACTCCCTGGAGCCTCACTGCTGCAATAGACCAGCAGTTTCTGAGCTACTTAGACCAGTTCATCTGACTACAGCCATGTCCCCTTCAATAACCCTTAAAGCTGCGGTATGTATTTAAAAAATGTTTATCTTTTTATACATTTGTTAAAACTGTCACTATGTGGTGATAATTTGGTATGACACAGATAAAATATGAAATTCTTTTGCTCCTTTACCTTCTCCCCATGCTAACTAGATACAACCAGTCAGAGCCAGGAGGCGGGTCTTAGTGCTGCCAATCATGCCTGTTCATCCTGTCCTGCCCCTCCTCTAATTTGCATGCTACAGCTTCTTCCTGACAGCAGAGCCTATCATGAATGCTGAAGCTAGTTAGCATGGCCACAGTTCTTCTGTAGCAGTAAGTCGTTTCTCTGCCATTAACACATTGAACAAGATACACAAGGGCACTAAGCCCCTCCTTCTGGCTCTGATTGGTTGTCCTTGGTCAGAGTGGTGCATTTCTTCAAACAGCAATAGTAGCTCAAGAGAGGAGGTGGAGGAGATTGATCATTTCTCAGACTATCTCATGTCTTACTGTCATGACATGGTGACAGTTTTAACAAATATGTATAAAAAAAACATGTTTTATAAAAGCTACATACTGCAGCTTTAAGTTCTTTCTTGCTCCGTTTGAACCTGTTGTCATTACCCCTTCTAGATACCTGAACGCACCGAGTTGTTGTCATTTGATGAATTCAACAGGTGTACCTAACAAACTGTCTGATAAGACTATATAAATTATAGTATTTGGTTGTAGAAGCTTTGTGCTGCTAATCCCTCACAGTAACACTATAGAGTACATACAGTTGCACAGCTTAACCTAAAAGTCTTGGAATAAAACTGGATCACAGCATTTTTTTTGCATTTGTTTCAACAAAAAATGCCACTCAATATGATCACATTTATCACATCACATCAAGGTTTCCCCCAGAAAACTTGCTAAGCCCGGTGGTTGGGCGCTACGGCACTCATTCATTCAGAGGTTAAAAATGTTTAAAGTTGACAACAAATTTGAAAATATCACTTGATGGTTATTATTGAAAGATTGGAAAATTAATACCTGAACACCAACTATGAAGTCTTAAAAAGTGCAAACATTTAAAAAAAAAAAAAGCAATGCTCAGCCTGGTGGGGGCAGAAGTAAAGCATGGTGGCCCGCCAGGCTTATAATACACTGAGGGAAACCCTGCACATCCTTGTCCATCTGTGGTACGTATGTTATACAAGAAAAGAGCCAAGTTGTGTTTTATGGAGAAACAGCATTCAGCTTCTATGCACCACAAATTTGGAACAAACTTCCAGAAAACTGCACAACAGCCGAAATACTGAGTTCCTTTAAATCAAGACTAAAAACCCAACTGTTTACAATTGGAGCCATAATTCTGAACCATAATAAATTAAACATTGACCAACATATTTGATGTCTATGATTTTGGTGATGGTACTCATCAAAATATAATGGCTGTTGAATTGTTGACTGCATTATGTTTTCTTTATTACTTTGTAAAATATATATAGAGAGAGAGAGAGAAAGAGAGAACCTTGAACTGCCACATTGCTGAAATGTTCTATACAAATAAACTTTGATTTGTTTTTTTCCCCCAACATTGTAATAAAATCAGTAAGCTAAGTAAAGTCAGTAATTCGACAGGAATCATTTGGCTAACATAAACTAAAAAGCTAACGCTAGACCACTTAAACAAGGCTGCAGTAATAAGTGGGGTGTTCAATTATTTTTGTCTAACATACCAAAAGATTCCTCTTCCAGAATTAGTCTGAATTTGCAGAAAACTAAAAAAAAACTTTTGCTTCCTAAATGACGGTAACCTCTTCACGTCTGCTACAGAGAACTGAAACTAAGCAAAATGAGATGAGAAGAAAAAAAGTCCTAGAATATGTTCCAAGTCCTCAAATCAAGGCCAAGCTGATTGTGTGAACTTGTGTGTTGGCTCCATTGCAACATCAGAAACAAAACACTGATTGTTTAGTCCCCATGGATCGCTAATCGCAAGAAGATTATTTGTGAGGAGGCTGTAAGACGTGCCGCTGAACTATTAAAGCTAGTTCTTAGAACAGACTGGAAGCAGCAGCAGATTCTGATTGGCCAGAGGTGTGGCAGTACCTGCTGCTTGTTGAGGTTCTGGAAGCAGAGCTCAAACTGTTCATCTTTGGTCTCCATGGTTTTGCCCAGTTTCTGAAGAACCTGGGAAACAATTGGACGTTTAAATGATTAATGTGTGATACAGAGTTATATAGCTGCAAAATCAACATTTTGTCTAGAATGTGAAGAAAAGCAGGACAAAGTGCAGAACTGTATGTATTCTTAAACCTTTAAAGTTGACCAGTGAGGAAAAAGACTTTTTATAGCCTCTGATTTTGCAATAAGTTCACTAATAATGTTAAGATTTGGTACATTATGGCATATAGAAATAGAAATCCTAAAACAAGCTTCTTACTTTTTAGCCAAAGACACTTCAAATAGGAAAGTCAGGTTAATGTTATTTAGACCATTGCAATGTCATTAAATCAGGATTTCCTTAACCTTGCACAAGTTCAAATTTTACATCTCAGTATAAAACTTTGATATAAAATGTTTGTGCTCTTGAAAAAAAGAACTTTTCCAACAGGTGAGATTCTTCTGAGAGGTTCAAGGAAGCAGCTTTCTCTTAGGAAAGCAACGTCTAATCTCCAGGTGTTTGCAGTAGAGGTGGGACTCCAGTTAATTTTAGGGGCTGTAATTCATCAATTGCAATTAATCACACTTTAATAAAGCAATTTAATAGACAAATTCAAGCTTCCATTATCAAACAGATCACATAATCTTTTTACTGCTGGTCTTCGCCAACTTGTGAAGTTTAACGCAACAATTTTGAAGATAAGTTCCGGCTCATCTACTGGTTTCCAGTTTTTAAGGATTTAGAAAACAGGATTCAGGTTCTTCTAATGCCTCAAAGCACATGTCTCTCCGTGTTATCAACTGTTTTTAATTTCTGTTTTCAATAGATTGCTATATGCTCCTGCTGGAAATGCTTAGACTGGAAACTGTTGTTCTTAGTCTGGATGCATATGAAACTAAATTAATGGGATATTTCAGTGGAACCTGTGGACGACCCATCAGAGCCGATTGCCTGGCGTCTCCACTGCTGCCTAACTCATTGTTCAGAAAGCAACACAAAGAGCGGAGCCCCACATACTGACCTTTAGCAGCTGCCCACATATTGTCTGTTTTGTTTTTTTAATAGTAGCAAATGGCTGAAATTTATTTTATGGCAAATACTGACCTAATTTATCAGCAGATATAAAATTCCAGCCCAGCTATTAATTAGGTAGTAGATAAGCTGGTCCAGCCCTGCTTATCCTGACACACCGATACTCAAACATGCCGCAAATTCTTAGCCAAACAAGATAAATGTGGCCTTTACCTTCTATTGAATGCAGATGGTTTTCAGCTTAACATGTAAAACAAAACTTCGGAATTTCCCCTCTGGCCCCCATTTCATTTTTCTGTCTGGAAACATATGTATACATCACATAATCCCTCACCAACGCCTCTCATATATAATACGCAACATTGTTGTTTTTCTATAGAGGTGGAGCACCAAAAATCAAACCAGTCAACCACAAACTGAGTGAGAAAGACAGCAACAAGAGGAAGTGAACAGACAGGAAGTGGCAACTTTTGTACGTCCGCACAGTGGAACAGCTTCTAACTTCACAACACAGAACAGAGCAAACCAGTTTTCTTGTTGGGCAGCTGAAAGTGAGCAAGTTAGGATTTTCTTAAGCTGAACTCTGAGAAGATTAAGTTTGGTCTTTTCTCTGGAAAAAAGAGAAAAGAGGAAAAGATAACCTCCATGATGAGCTCCTGCATGTTTTAATCCGAGTCAACTAGAGTGAAATAACGGCAGCAGCTGCTGCACGCCCAGCCTGGGAGGGCCCGTCCAGAGCTACAGTTCTAGAAAAGTTCTGCATCCCAGCAAGATTCAGCAACAGGGCTGGTAGAGATATCCTCCAGCCAACTGCCTCATGACGGAGTCTAACGCCTATTTATGAGAATAAATGGAGACACACACACAAAAAAAAATAAAAAAATAGCAACCGGTTTCAATTTACCTTCTCCTGTGCTCTGTTCAAGGATTTCTGGACCCGCTTGGCGAGGAATCCCGCTCCAGCCTGGAGGTTCGGACCCACTTTATTCTCGGCCATCTCTCAGCTCAGTTCTCCTCACGTCTGCCGCTTCCTCGGTGCGCCTCGACTGCGGGCTCCGCTCAAGGCGCTGGGAGGTGGAGCAACAAGACACACTTACGAAATAAACACAGCAGAGATCAGGACCTGCTCAGCGGGAGCGGAGTCATTCTAGCTGTCATCATCATCATCATCATCAACACCAGCGGCTGTCTCCGCGTCTTGTTCGAACTTGTAGGCGCTTTCTGCGAGTCCCGATCTGTCCCAGAAACATTACTGTCGTTGTTGAGAAACTTTTCCCACTCGTGGGGCCTTTTCTTCTGGTAACAGCAGCGCTCACCTGGAGGCGACGGCCGTAATTGACGTTCCTCTATAGTGACGCGGTTCTGATTCAGCAGCGTGACGCAGGTTTAGCTTTAGAATGGGTGGAGGATACCATTAGTATAAGTAAAATAGTAGTTTGCAATGATTCGTTATCAGCACTGCCGAAAATGGAAGTCCAAACAATCACCAAAATGCATTGTCTGAGGTTCTGTTCTGAACTAAACAAAACACACTCCTGCTCATGTAGGTGTTTTGGGTAATGAAAGAGCAGATAGGTTGGCTGGAGACTGTTACAAAAGTAGTAAAGTGATCTATATCTGAAGTGTAGTTTGGAAAGAAAGTAAGAAGTTATGGAAAATTAGGTGGTGTAATGAAATAAATGGAAGACATTTATATAAGATACACAATACAGTCGATGTTCTAGAGGAATAAACAGGAGGGAGGAGATAATGCATAGAATAAGAACCAGTCATATTTTGTAAATGGCACTCCTTTTAAGATGGGGAAACATTTTACTGGTTCATGTATTTTATTTAACTTTGATTTAACCATAGTCACCACTGAGATTTATGCTGCTGCCTATCGTTGCCAGGTCTCTGTTAAAATTACATTTTTAAGGGAGACCTGGCAATGAACATAAAACAAAACAGTTACAGACATTACATACAAATGATATTGTGATATATATCATTATCGTTACCCATCACAATGTATATTGTGATATGAATTTCATGCTATATTGCATATCAGTCACAGGGAGAAGATGCAAAGTACCTGCAGAAAAACACCAGGCTGGGGTTAGAACCCAGGACCTTCTCGAAGCAAAGCAACTGTGCTACCAACTGGCCGACCATACAACCCAATCTGAAGCTGTCGCTTTGGATTGGCTTTGCAGTATCAGAGTAATTGCCTCAGTGTGCATGTGTGGTTGTACTACCACAGACTATGTGGTCAACTTAGAAAAGTTAAAAGTGTCGTTTCAGTTATGGCTGAAAAACTAGGGCACCCTGTTTGTGTAAGTGTGTGTGTTTTCTTTGCTTTCTTTTTTTTTTTTTTTTTTTTTTTACACATTTGCTCGTATGAACATTTAAATTATTTCTGGTAAGGGCACTGGGCAACACAGGTCAAACAACCAGACACCCATACTCAATGTGGGCAATGTGGAGAGGCTAACTGACCAAACGGTCAAGTGGTTAAAGCCGGAGAACCAAGATTTACTGGGACTTCCTTACAAAAATCGTTCTTAATTTCAGTGGGACATTCCTGGTTAAATAAAGGTTAGGTAAATAAATTAAAGCTAGAGTACCCAGAGAGAACCCACACATTCACAAAGAGATGGCTGCAGGCAACTTTAAAATCTGATGCAACTGAATCTTAAATTCCCTTTAGTTCATGAAAAGCAAATTGTCCTGCTCTCCAAATATTCTGCATTTTTAGATGTTAACCCTGTTATCTATTACATAAATGTTTTTGAGTAGTTTTTGTTTCTTACATTAAACACATTCTGTGCCTTTGTGTGTTCACAAAAACTTGCATTATAACTCTTCTGGCTCATTTTTGTAATAAGTTCAGTGTAATGAACTACCACTAAAGTTTCCTCAAAGCTCCACCTAAATACATCAATACCAACAACACAGAATCAAATGAAGCCTTTACCCAGTTTCACATTATTGAAAGAAAGATTGGAAGTCAATATTTTTGGCTCTTGGCCAAAAATGAAGTAATTGCTGCAGTGTACAATTTTTGTTTTAGCGTGTTTTAACCAGCAGGTGGCGAAAGACTCCACTGTTTCGAGGAGTTCATCGATTGAGACGAGTAGTGCTAAAGTGCCATAAGCGTTGGTCATTTCTGACGTTTTTCTTTCTTACCCTAAACAATATTAGTTAATAACAAAATAAAGTTTACAGCTTCGGTTTTTGCTTTTTTACGCTACTTTTATAAAGTTAGGATATTTTACCTTTATCTTCATATGGCTCTCATAACTAGTAAGATTTTATATTTCTTTACATAATTGAGTTTATTTCCACGGTATTCTCACTTTAACGTGTCAGTTGAGTAATTTGTTCCTACATGGGCGTGTTTTAATGGGCGACGCTGTGACGTATCTCATAGTACCTTCGTTTTGTATCACACTATTTGGTCCGTGGGCGGGGTTGTTCCAGTTCCCTACAGTTCCCTATGAACCGCACGGTGAACACGGTAAAACATAACAAGCGCACCCACAGGAGTTAGACAAGAAAATGCTGGAGACTGTTGGCGCGGATGATAGACTACTACCTGCTTTCAGAGCAGCGACAGGAATCGAGGGCAGATTCACTGTCCTCCTGTGTCTGGTGTTTTATCGCCCCTTATAGACTTTAGGGGCGTTATTAGAACGGAGAAGTAACTGATGCAGGTAGTTAGCATTTAGTTTATTATTTTTGGAAAGCCGTCTATCGGAGCTTGCTTTGCGCAAGCCGACGGAAATAGCTGAAAAATGCCTCCCATCGAAAAAGACACCGGCAAAAATGAACTCAAAACTAAGATACAGAAGCTTATTGACTCTAACCAAGTGGTGGTCTTCAGCAAAAGCTACTGTCCGTATTGTATCCAGGTAAGTATTTTTCGCTTAACCTAATTGAGTAGACATTGCTTATTAGCCCGGGTCGGAAACTTCGATATTTCACCCGCGAACCTCACGGGGTGGGCTCGGCCTAATTGCTGGATCTTTGCGTCGATGCTGCCACTCGGCCTCTGTCTCTTTAAGACGCAGTCCAAACTTAATATAGTTTATCTGCCTGTTCACATCTCTAAACGCAGTGGTTAATCTGAAACCGAGCAAACCTCGTATTCGCTTTGGGGAGTCTGTAAATGTGGCAAAACTTTTGCTTGCATAATATCTCGCTCTTGGCATACCTGACTATATTTTTGTTTTTGTTCTTTTTAAATCTGAGGCTTAAGACAACCTGTTTTCACACAGGGTTTGTCTAGTAGTGGAAGTCAACTGTCACGTATTTTTGTAGTGACGTACCATAACGCATATGTCATGCCATTAGTTGCGTATTCTATATAAAAAAACACATTTCTTTTAGCATTTTGTCATTAATTAATAGTAACCTAAATAAAATATGAAACTCCTCCAGAAGAAGACTTTTCTGTAATTCTAGTTTTCTTTAGGGTGCAAGTTGTTTTGTTTTTTTTTATTTCCCTACAGTTCATGAACCATGATCAGTATTTTTATTTTATAAAGTTTCAGGGCTAACATTATTATCCTGATAGAGTATACCCAAATAATATTTTGGCTAAATATTAAAACCTAACAACAAAAAATAAGTTTTACACTGTAGCTGAAAACCTCAATGTATGTAATATAATGATACAACACAGAGAAGTCCATAAGTGTGAAGCAAAAAGAAACAAACATGATTCTCAACATTTTTTTTTTACAAATAAATCTTTAAAAGTGTGGCATGAAGTTGTTTTCATCCTCTCTTTACTGCTGTTAAGACTTGAGAACTCTACCGGACTAACAAATTAAATTAAATGTAAAAAATCCTTTTATTTATCCCAAAGGGAAATTAAATGCTTTTGTAGCTTTACATCATCAAAGTATATTTATTTGATTTCCATCTGGAATCAATCAAATATTTTTGAATTTGAATTGTGGATGGCGACACGGGGGTGGGGCAGGAAGGATCTCCAGTAGCAGTCAGTGTTGCAGTGCATCTATAGAAGTTTCTGACTAAAGACTGTGCTGTTCTGGATGACGTCATCGGTCGTTACCAAGCACTGCTGATCCGCCTCACTTGCTTATGCCACTCCTTTTAAATCGTTGTCTGGCTGAATCGCAATGAACCGATTTTTTATTTTTATTTTTTTAACGCTAGTCAGCTGATTTAGTAATTGATAAATTGTTAACCGAAGTATACAGACTGAAAAAAGGCAATTTGCTGAAAGAACACACTCAGAGCTGTAACTGAGCCAAAACTGTACAAACATCTACATTTTGCATTTAAAAATGATAATAAAACACTTGATAAAAAAAAAAATTATCCTCAATTGGCAAAGTTTTGGCTTCGCTTTTCACGTTGATGTTAAAGGTATGTTTTTTTTGTTTGTTTTTAGCTACAGATTTATTCTTTACTACATTTCAAGCAAAAATGTTTTTTTCTTATATAAAAATGGCTTTAATTTGCTTATTTGAATTTTTTTAAATGCATTTTCTAATATTGTATGAAAAAGGTTTGGATGAAAAATCAGCAGACTTGACTTTTTAAAATCAGGTTGTCAGAATAATGTTTAGTTTCAGTGATGCTCCTGACCCGTTTGACAGATTCTCCGATAGCTTCCTAGTCTCATTTATTCTCAGATTAATTTACTCGTATGTGGGCTTCTTTCTCAAACTCCTTAAGTTTGTATTTGATTAAAAAAAATTATCAATTTCCTTTCACTCCACAGTAAATATAATATTTTATGTTGTTCCATCACAAAAAAATCCCATGTGAAGTCCTTATGTGAAGCACTGCGTACTCCCACAGCTTTATGGGTGGAGTGAGTTGCTGTGTGCCAGATGTTGTGCGGTAACCCTCTGCTGACAAA
Source organism: Xiphophorus hellerii (assembly GCF_003331165.1). NCBI lineage: Eukaryota > Metazoa > Chordata > Actinopteri > Cyprinodontiformes > Poeciliidae > Xiphophorus > Xiphophorus hellerii. The sequence continues at coordinate 32,753,366 of NC_045691.1, read as the reverse complement.
AATGGTATTTTTTTTTTAGCCCGCAAAATGCTGATGCATGTTTGGATTAGACCAGAGCTGTTTGCCCTCAGTCCTGCTAAATAGAGCTGCAAACCTGAAGACAACTTATTTTATTATTTCTGTTTTTTGCTCGGTGTCCTCAAGTGCTTTGAAAGGTTCCGTCAGATAAAGTCGATTATTATTGTTAACTTATTTTTGAGGAAATATCTACAGAAGAAAAGAACAGTTTTATTTCTGTTTACTTTTTAAAATAACGTAAAACGTAGGAGTTTTGTGGAAGCGCTTTTTCCATTTCACTGTAACTGGGAATAAGAATCATGAAAAAATCTTAATCTGATCATATTGACATCAATATGATCAGATAATAAAACCGTAAAATAACCATTTTATTATCATTTCAATAAAAAGATTTCCATAGCTTCCATCTTTAGTACCATTTAGTTTTTTTTGGACGTTTGGAGTCTCTGGAAAATTGAAAAAAAAAGTTTAATCTTGTATATAAAAACAATCTGCCTAGTTTTTGCACAACACTACCGGTTGGTAGGCCTGTCATGACAAATTTTACTGTACAAATTATATGTTATTGCAATGAACAATAATATTGTCGTTTTGAGACTATTTTCAAAAAATACTAATGATAATGCAATTTCACGCTCGCAAAAAAAACAACTTTAATTTTGTAAAGATCACTGCAACTGGAAGATATTTAAAATATCCAAAATAATCAAATAACCTAAAACGACATCCAACAGAAGCCATAAATAAAATGGATTATGAAGTCTCTGTAAACAGAATTGCCTTTCAAAAAGTATGAATCAACAGAATGGAAATCATCAACCCAATTTTAATTCATCATTTGATTAATTGGTACTGTGACAGGCTTGCATGTCGGTTCTGTATGGTACTGGTGCTAGTTTGTCTGTTGCCATTAGAAACCACTCCAATGGTAACAGATCCCTTTTGAATATTTTCATCACTCATAATATGTTTTTATTTCAAAGTGTAAACCTGTTTTGTGTGCAGGTGAAGGATTTGTTCAAGGAGCTGAAAATCGAGTTCAACGTGATGGAGCTGGACCTCATGGGTAAGACTCAACGTTTTGTCCCGACTGCAAGCCAGTTCAAACCTAATGCTGACCTTTGAACTGGAGAAGGACCAATATTAATATCTGTATCAGTCCAGATATTGAATAAAGTATTGTATTTGTTCTAGTCTGAACCAGAGCAAAAGCTCCAGCATCAGATTAGGATGATGTGGTTTGTAGGACAAACAGCTTCAGCTTCACTGCTGTTTCTTCTTTTTAAACACAGACAGGGAGCAGTAAATACCTACTAAATCTGCCAGAATTAATTCATTCTTAAAGCTGCAGCCTGTAGATTAGTGGATGGATGGCAGTTTTGTTTTAAAGTTTACAGCCACTCGCTGAGCTGTGATTGGCTGCTTTTAATTTGGGTGAAAGTGTGAGCCAATCAGCAGCAGCAGGTGCTGCTACATGGCCGCTGTGTGTTACATGGACAGTGAGCGGTCACATGTCAGACAAGTTCATCATGATCTATACTGACTGCATTCTAAGTGAGGCGTCTCTGGCTGAACATTGTTTTAACGTTTCCTGATTATGCTGAGAGTAGAGAGTTGGTTAATGGAGCTGCTTCCACTAACTAGTTTACTCTGCTGGAAATGACCGTTCAGCCATGACAGCATGACTGATGTTCACATCCTTTACCAGAACTGTGTCAGCTCTGAACTCCGGCTGACTTCCAGATGAAGAAACAGTTTTTTGTATAAATGTTAGCATTAGCTGTCAGTTTGAGAGCACTGATGTGAGACGTTCAAGCTGGCAGACGAGCATTTCTGGTCCAATACTTTGTTCATCCAAGGCTGGAGCAGGAGATGAAGCAACTACTGATGACTTGATAAACTTCCTCCACCCGGACCGGTTGTTGCACCCAGAACTATTTCTTAACTCCCACATCTGTGTTGACATTTTGGCTATCGACTCTGAATAGTTGGACGTCTATGTAGGCCTGTCCCAATAAGACGGCAATCAGTTAATGGCACGATAAATTAAAACGAGCTCAACAATTTCCATTTGCATGATTTATGGGTTTTTTCTTTTTCGTCCAAAAACTGTATGATAAAAGTCTTCAGTCTGGTGTTTTGGTCTCAACTAGACCTTTGTTTTGAAGGACAGTTGTGTTTACAGAGACTTTATAATTCATTTTATTTGTTTTGTTTATTTTAGAAATGTAAAACTTCTTCCATTTCCAATGTTGGATATTGATTAGAATTTAAAGTTTGTTGATCTTTGAGGATGTGTTCTTGCATTACTATGCCATTAGAGTTATATTACTAGAAAATGGTCTCAAAACAATATTATCATTTGTCACTGCAACTTCTGGGACAATTTGTCATCCAGCTAAACTTATCTAGACCTCCATCTATATTCCTACTTTTATTTAGAAGGAAGTAAAGACTGTTTAGGAGTTCTGTTTCCTCTTCTTTATTTTCTTTGTTTTTCAGTAACTTTATATCAAACAAGAAACATAATGGAACAAAATAAAAAGAGTGTCACTAGGTAGAGAAGAGCTTGTTGTTCTGCTGCTCTAAGTGTTTTGCATTTCGTTGGCACATAATCCCAACAAACCTGCTTTCTGCCCCACACTGACACCATGACCTTTTTGTCCAGAGAATGGATCCAACTACCAGGAGATGTTGCTGGAGATGACTGGACAGAGGACAGTTCCTCAGGTCTTCATCAACAAGACGCATGTTGGTGGTTGTGACAAAACCATGCAGGTGAGGGTCAAATGACTTCAGTACAGAGGATCTTATGGAGGGTTTGAACAAGCCTGACATCCCTGCAGCTGTAGCAGGTGGTTTATTGAGAAGCTGCCTGAGAAAAGGCATCAGATCAGTTAGAAACCAACTTCAGTCAACTGTCTGAATTCATGGTTTACTTTATAAAATAACAACTGACTGGACATCAGATCAGGAGCCAAATAGTTGATTCATTTCCAAATAAATCAGAGGGTTTACCTGCAACTAGGGCTGGAAGACATGACTGAAAAACTTATCATGATGAAAGCATTTCATACCAGTCGATATTGATGATTGTCAATAATTATCGATTAGTTGTTTGATTTAAATATGTGAAATACTGCCAAACTGGTGATTTGATTTGTCCCATTTTGTCCAGTTTTCACTCCACTGTGTTTTTTTTTGTTGTTTTTTTTAAGCAGTTATGAGATAACAGTTGCAAAATCTGTTGATGTTGCGCAAATTACTCAACAGGTTGTTGCTAGGTAACCAAAGAGTGAGTTAGTTGATGCCACAAACCTTGTTTAGTTTGCTGTGAGAGGTTGACTGGGTAAAATATTTGCTCTGCCAACATCTCCCAGAATGCTGTGTGGCTCTGGATTGGAGTTTAGTGACTAATCTATCAGATGTAGAATCTATTGACTTTGAGTGCGTGTCTAACGTATGCATTTGCTGTTGATTGGTTAATAAGCAAACTTTTGAAATGTTGCAAAAAAGAAGTTGGGTTGGTGCAACTCAACCAGGTTACATAGTGTGATTTATCAGATGTTAACGTTACACATACTTCTACTTCCTGTAATAGACAGGAAGTACAAGCTGCAAACTAGCACGGTCCACTGGACTTTGAAACTAGAGTTTCATGCCTATGGTAAGGCACAGAGCATTCGCTACGCCGGGACTTCTTAGGTAAATGTTTTTCCCTGTTGGCTCTTTTCTGAAAATCAAGCAAATTATTTTGAATGTTGCTGTTTCCTCAACCTTTTCAAATCACATTCTTCAAAATGCACATAAAAAAAAAACTTCTGTCAGAAACACAGCTACAGAGCAGTTCAGTTTAAAATCATCTGACAAACATATTCCACTCCTTATCGACTGAGGAAATTGTGATGTCTCCGTTGAAATACTCTGAGTTGTGTACAGTCCTCAAACGTCCTAATTGATTTGCTTTGCTTTTATCTACTGCAGCAAAACAAAGTGTACCTAAAATTGTAAATTGAAGAGAACGGGCACAAACTATAAATGATCTTTGTTTCTCAGTTCCATTGTGTGAAATCTAACTTTTTTCATTTTTGTAACTCAGTGGGATACAAACACATGGTTGACTGTTGTAGTTGTTCCATCCCTGTGTAGTGTGATCCTCTGATTTTCATTTGACCAGTGCATTGTGGGAACTTTGTGTTCATGTTTGCATCAGGCTCACAAAGACGGCAGCCTACAGCAGCTCCTCAGCGGGGAAAAGGAAGCGTACGATTATGACCTCATAGTCATCGGAGGTGGATCAGGAGGCCTGGCCTGCTCTAAGGTGATCTAGTAGATTCTGCCGTTCTGCTCCGGTTACTAAGCTACTGCTGTAGCAATAAAATGCCAGCAATCTCTTGAGCCATGCGACTTCTAGTGCACTGTCAAATCTGATGTAGAAGAGGATTGAAATATGCAACTCAATGACAATAACACTGGGTCTACTGCTAACAGGAAGCGGCCATGTTGGGGAAGAAGGTGATGGTGTTGGACTACGTTGTTCCCACACCAACAGGAACCACATGGGGTGAGATGCTTTGATATAAACCCAACTAGTGAAGTCTCTCATGGGCAGCCATTGTTAATCTGAACCCTGTTGTCTTCCTCAGGTCTCGGTGGAACCTGCGTGAACGTTGGCTGTATCCCTAAGAAGCTGATGCACCAGACGGCCCTGCTGGCTACAGCCATCCAGGACGCACGAAAGTTCGGTTGGGAGTTTGACGAGTCGGGTGAGGCTGCTGACCGCTGAGATCCCAACACCCCAACCAATCTCTGAAAGAGGAATCTGGCTTTAACGGCGTCTGTCTGTCTGTCTGCAGTGAAACACAACTGGGACACCATGAAGACTGCAGTCAACAGCTACATTGGCTCTCTGAACTGGGGCTACAGGGTGGCGCTGAGGGACAAGAACGTGGACTACGTCAACGCCTATGCAGAGTTCATCGAACCACACAAAATCAAGGTAAGTGGTGGATAGTTACGTAGTCATGCCATCATGACCTTTTTTAATTTTAGGCCACAACAATCACAAAAAAACATTGCAATATCCTGGAGGGGGTGATTATTGGAGTTGTGTGATAAACTAAGTAACTGAGGAGGAAAATAATACATGAACTAATGGAACCTTAGGAACTGCCTGCACAGATATTCAGCCCAGTTTACCCCGGCACCCCTAAATAGAGTCCACTACTTTGAACATGAGTTAACCAAAGTCATCATGAAGACCAAGGAACACAACAGACATGACAAACACACACACACAGGAAACAGTGTTTTACATCTTGTATGTGATCAGAGCTCTGTGGTGTAAACATTTGAAATGATTTTCTTTGTTCTGTCAGGCAACAAACAAACGAGGGAAGGAGACGTTTCATACAGCAGCCAGGTTTGTGTTGGCCACAGGGGAAAGGCCGCGTTACCTGGGAGTCCCTGGAGACAAGGAGTACTGCATCACCAGGTGAGCACACACTCTTGTTCTAGTCTGGGGCAGGTTTGTTGGGGGGGGGGGAGGAACTGAAGGTGTGCTCTGCCCAGCTGTCAGTCCTGTAAATACAAACCCTTTATTATTAAAGGTGGACTCTGTCTGGTTCACTCATAGTTCTGGAGGCTATGCTGTCCCTTGATGCTGCCTGCCTGTTTTTTTTTCCCCAGTTTGAAATAGTTTAGACAACTCCAGTCATTCTGTTTTCGTTTTTTTTTTTTAAAGTAGGATCCTATGCTGCTAATTCCAAAAGGGATTTTTTTGCTGAATTTCTAAATGTCTTTCCAAGCCAGTTTAAAATCATTGGTTCAGCTGCAGTGTTTTGCTCCGTTTTAATAATGCAGGTCAGTGGACCGACATCCTGCTGCTTTATGAGCTCAACATATAAATCCCATTTTTGCAGTCAAGTTTTTAAACATTGTTTGGTCTTCTAATATCTCTAGTTGTTCATGAATCTTATATAAAATGGTTTGCATATCTCTAGTCATGGTTTGCTTTATTAATGCAGGTGGATTAATAAAATAAAAAACTAACATCAGTTAGTCGATATTAGTTATGCATTACCAGTCCAATAAATAAAACTGTGAGCAGGTTGGTCATGCGGTATTTGTTTGGTCATTTGATATTGATGCAGCAAAGGATTGTGGGAAGTTTAACTGAAGCAGAGAAGCATTGGCCTCATGTTTTCTTCCCCAAAGTTTAGTGAAAAGTACTCATATCTGTTCTTGGCCATAACAGAAATATTAATATTGAGTATTGATATTAAATTACTGTATCTGTGCATCCTTATGCGTTATTTAAGGCAACAGACCACATACATAAACTTTCACAAAAGTTTTTAGCTGAATGTATTTAGTTAATTGTATAGATGCTTTGGTCTTCTAATATTACCAGCTGCTACTAAATATAAATCTTGTATGAAATGGTTTACATAACTACAGCCTGCAAATCTATTTAGTAAACATCCAGAATGTACAGATAAACTCACTGCTCTTAAAACAGTTTTTATGATTCAAAACAGAATAACTGACATGTTTGCTGGTGAAGTGAGCCTCAGCTTTATAGTTTCCTCCATCTGTTAAATCCTCTTAAACAAAATGCAACAAAAGGAGATTCAGCATTTATTAGATGAAATGTTTTAAATTACTTAGTAAATGCTGCTTGCCAATTTTTTTAAGTGTTGGTGTTAAGATGGCTGCTGGTGTTAACTTGGAGTTTGAATTCAGCTTTGAACACTAGAATATTCCCAGAGCTGGAAACTACTGCATCATTTTCATTGGCACTGATAAAGTAAGTTACTTGACATTAATTATGGAAGCCAGATTTGTGGATCATAAAACTTACCGTTCTGCAGAGTTCATTAAACATTCTAAAAATTGGGGGGTTAAAAGTCATACAGTGTCGTCTAAAACTACTTCAAGCTCGAAATGAGAAACCTAGTGATGCACCGATCCACTTTATTTCAATTTCAGTTCTGATACCAATATTTGAGGCTTAATATCTGAGGTTTCATATCGGCCAATACAGGAAAACGTAGCTCAAAGCACAAATTGTCATTGATTTGTTTCAATATCTGGATTGATACAGATATTGTCAGATATTACAGATACAATACAGAATTAACAGACTGCTAATTTCAGTCTGTTAAATGGGATTTAATAATTTCCTGAGTTGCGGTTTGTGTTGTTTTTGCTCCGTTCACCAGTGACGACTTGTTCTCGCTGTCCTACTGCCCGGGGAAGACGTTGGTGATCGGAGCGTCCTACGTGGCTCTGGAGTGTGGCGGCTTCCTGGCCGGCCTGGGCCTCGACGTCACCGTCATGGTGCGCTCCATCCTGCTGAGGGGCTTTGACCAGGAAATGGCCAACCGCGCCGGAGCGCACATGGAGACGCACGGCGTCAAATTCATCCGCAAATTTGTGCCAACGAAGGTGTGTGTATGGGCACATGTCTGTGTTCTTCTTGCTGTCTCCCATAAAACGTGTCACTCTTGTATATTGTGTAATGGAAGTTGCAAATTATCTCTGCTGTTGCAGACTTTGCACTGTGCGTAACTTCTAATTGAGTCCTGTTTGATCTTTTTTTTTTTTTTCAAGCTGTAAATAAACATTTGTCTGTGTGTGTCAGATCGAGCAGCTGGAGGAAGGCAGCCCCGGCAGGCTGAAGGTGACGGCCAAGTCCACAGAGACGGACGAGACGATTGAGGACGAGTACAACACGGTGTGTAGATCTGTGATTAGCTGATCAAACATTCTTCACCTTATCAGTCCGTTTGTTTGGAATCTGAACCATTTCCTCCTACATCTTTTCTCCCCTCCCCCTTTATGAAATCCAAACTATTTTTTTTCCTTTTTGTTTAATTTGTCCTTACATTTATTTTATGACCAAACAGGTTAAAGTTTGACAAAGTAATTTTTGTGGGTCTAATTTTAGCAGCCTTGCAGCTTCTCAGGGGAAGGAAGTGATTTACTACCAGGGTTTTTGTTTTTTTGTCTCCATTTAAATTCGACCACTCCTATGCAAATAAATGAGCAACCCTGGAGGACTTCCTGTAACTAACCAGGCCCTCTGTTTGTCCCTCAGGTGTTGATCGCAGTGGGTCGGAACGCGTGCACCGATAAGATCGGTCTGGACAAGGCGGGGGTCAAAGTGAACCCAAAGTAAGACTCCTTTGCTGCGCCGCCTCTCTCTGTGCTGTCCCTTTAAGACTGGACATACAGTCATGGTGATTCAGCACTTCTGGCTCTGCTGGGGGAGCTGAAGGGTGCTGGGGGAGGGGGTTGGGTTGAGGGGGTTGTTATGGAGATATAAAAGGTGACTTGTTGGTAAAATGAGAATGTCAGCATGTGGTTACTAACAGAAAGTGAACTGCTAAAGTTTGATGATCAAAACCTTCCTTTTCCCGTTTTTTTTTTTTTTGCTCAGCTTTTCTCTCATGACTTAATGCTGAAACAGATGTGAACGGTCTTTGACTGGACCCCAGGATCTGTTTGTGAATGACTTGGCAGCTGAGCCTGAAGCTGTTCTCAGTCATAAGCTCTGGTCTTATGATCATAGTAATATACAGTCTGAGCTGCTGTGTGTATCAGTGAGCCTGTGAAATATTAACACTCTTCATGAAATCTACTACAGTGTTCAGGCTGACCTTGGACCCAATTTTTTATCTTTGCTGTGTCATGGTATGGAGTTCTCCAGTGTATAGTAAACCATGAGGATAGAAACTAAAGCTGATTTGTTTCTGCATTACTGGCTCATGATCAGAATGAAAGCATGTCTGATGCAAATGAGACATTTTACCGACAATGTTTTGAGATGGAACGTTTTAGATTCAACACAAAGTATTAATCTTTTATTGCTTTATTTTTGCTTTCTTTTTTATTCGAGTAAATATAAATATTATCACTAATGTCTGTCAACTTTGACTTAAAATCAGACCTTGGAGCTTCCAAATCTGCATTTTATTGACTTATAAAACTAATCAAAACTAAATGCAGCAAAAGGTTTTTAAAGAAATTGTGACCAAATTATGTTCTTGTTGCTAAGAATGGACAAGAAAAGTAAAAAAAAAAAAAACCCAGAAAAAAGTGGCCCTGGCCCTCGAACAGTTTGAACTTGATGATTTTGGCCCATTCACTAAAATGTTTAGACATCTCTGCATCCAGTATATCATCTGTGTGTGTGTGTGTGTGTGTGTGTGTGTGTGTGTGTGTGTTTACTGTCACTGACCTGCTGGAAGGTCAATGACATTGATGAGATATAAAATATTGCGACAAAATTGCTAAGTTGGCAACTACAGGGTGACTATTGTTGACCTCGCACGTGTAGATGGGACCTGGTAGTGTTGCATTGATCAATGTGACTAAAGTTAAACTCGGTGAGTTTCTCTACATTTTGTTAGGACAGCACTCCTTAAATCCTAGAAATGTTCTTCACATGATGGAAGGCTGATTTTGTAATTGTCTTTGTGTATCTGTGAAGGTTCAATGAAGGAGCTTTATTGTTTGTGTTATTCTAGTTTTAATGTGTCTAATTTGAAGTACCTGATAAATGTTAACACCTCATTGATGATGAATGGTGACTTGAACTTGTCTTCTGCCTTTGTTATTTAGATGAGTTTTAATCTTGGCGTTTCTTCCTTCCCTCCTTGTTAACCTGCTGAACTATTTTCCCAGAAATGGAAAGATTCCAGTGAACGACGAGGAACAAACCAACGTTCCCCACATCCACGCCATCGGAGACATTCTGGAGGAAAAGTGGGAGCTGACGCCCGTCGCCATCCAAGCTGGGAAGTTACTGGCGCGTCGTCTCTATGGCGGATCCACCGTCAAGGTACGGCCTGGTCTCTAATGCCAACTGGACGGTTTCTAAAACGGTGCGGGGCCCCCTGATAAACGTGTGTGTTTTTGTGTGTGCGTGTGTCCGTCTGTGCGCAGTGTGACTACATCCACGTTCCCACCACGGTTTTCACTCCGCTGGAGTACGGCGCCTGTGGCCTGTCGGAGGAGAGAGCCACCGAGCTGTACGGCCCGGACAACATCGAGGTGAATAATTCATCAGATCTGATCAGGTTCAGCTGACTGGGATCCTGTCCACTTTGTCTCCTTGTCAAATAAGAGTTCAAATAAAATCCTGAAAATATTTCCAGTGATAGTCAGACTAGTTTCCTTTAAGTCTGATTTAACCAGTTTGTCTCAAGATCTGTAGACTTGCACTCATTCATTGTTGTAAGCAGGAAATTTAGCAGTTTTAGAATGACTTTTTAAATATTTTTGGAACGTATTAAAGGTGCAGTATGTAACTTAATTTTTTTTAAAAAAAGCATATATACATATTTGCTAAACTGTCACCATGTTGTGACAGTTTGAGACAGATAATCTGTGAAAAGATGGCTCTTCTCCACCTCCTGCCTGAGCTGCTGTTGCCGTTTGAAGAAACTCACCAAAAGCAACCAATCACTGGCAGGAAGAGCTTCTTTGCGCTGTCAATCAAGCTCATATACTTGCAGATAAATGTGTTAATGGTGGAAAAACAAGTTAACGTGACAGGATGACCGTTTACCTGCCGTCATTGGTAGCCATGCTAACTAGCCCAGCACTCACAACATGCTATGCTAGCTGCAGCGTAACGGAGAGCAGTAGGGGGATGAGCAGCACCACAAATAGGGGTGATTGACGGCGTTAAGACCCGCCTCCTGGCTTTGACTGGTTATTTACAGATGTGAGTGGGAGAAGGCAGAGGAACTTTGCTTTTTTTATTCATTTATTTTTTTTAGATAATCTGTTTCTTACCATAGTGTCACAACATAGTGACTGATTCAACAAACATATAATATATACTGTGTATATATATATATATATATATATATATATATATATATATATAAAAATGTTGTATTTAATGTCTCCACATACGTGTCTAACCTTGTTTTTTGTGCAACAGGTGTACCACAGTCTGTTCTGGCCTCTGGAGTTCACTGTGCCGAGCCGCGACAACAACCAATGCTACGCCAAGATCATCTGCAACAAACTGGACAGCGTACGGTTTCAGCAGATTTATCCTCCTCTCTCCACTGTTCTGTCCTCTCAGTTTATTGTTTTCATTGTGGCCTTTCAGGACCGAGTCGTCGGGTTCCACTACCTGGGGCCAAACGCGGGGGAGGTGACGCAGGGCTTCGGTGCCGCCATGAAATGTGGAGCGACCAAGGAGCACTTTGACGCCACCATCGGCATCCACCCGACCTGCGCTGAGGTAGGAGCAGCAATGCAAACTTTTTTTATTCTCTCTGATTAAAATGTCAGTACAAATTGAGTCCTGAAGCGTAAAAAAGGGATATTTTACTACCTGTGTGAGCATCCTCATGGTTCTGTTATCGTCTCCTAGACGATCTCTAATTGTCTTAAGATGTTGAGTTGAATTATGGATCAGTTCTATTGTTGTGATGGATAGGGTGTATTAGCTTAATAATGGAGTAGCATTACGCATTCATTATGTTAATGTGTAACAGGGCTAATTGCTGCCCATTAGGTTGTTCTGTTTCCTTGCTGATGTTCTTTGAAGGGCAATTTTGCTTAGAGACTTCATAATCCATTTTATTTATGATTTAAGTTATAAATAGTTTTACAGTATAAAAACCAAAATGTTTTTATTTTTGATATTGAAAATATTTTCTGGCTCCAGTGCTTGTATTTTTTTTGCTTCTTTTTTTTTTTTTTTTTTTACAAAATTTACATGTATTGGTGTTTTCAGAGGGCAAATTTGGATTATGCCATTATCAATATATCACTTGAAAATTATCTCAAAAAAATCTTATAGGCTATTACAATAATTACTGGAACAATAGATCATTTAGGACAGTCATTGAGTGTTTGAGTCAAATGTTTAAAGTTGAGAGAAAATAAAAAAAAAAAGACTTGGTAATCATGTGTTGAAGACATTAATAATACCTAATCACCAACTGTGAAGTCTTAAAGGCTATATTTAATTAATTAATGCAATTAAAATAAATCTTAATTTTTGCAACATCTTTTGATCCTTTATCTATGACTTGTCACTTTATTTGCTGACAAGTCACAAATAAAGTGGGAAGTTGTTGGTGCGTAGACCAGTAGAGATGGGAAGTAGTCAGAGGTCTGGTGAATTTAAAAACAAATGGAAAGAGAAACCAAAAAAAAAGACACGACCTTATTCTCTCTCTGTTTTGACATCCTGACCATACTGACGCTGTACTTCAAACCGTTTCACCAGAGAAATGATAATAAACACTTAGCCTGGGGGGAGTACAGTGTACTGTAAGCCTGGTGGCCCGCCAGGCTTACAGTACACTGAGGGGAAACTCTAGGCCTATTGGCTGCTACATTAAATATGAATTTATTTTGAGTCTTTTTACAAATCTTTCCCTGGAGTGCCAATAATTCTGCCTGCTTCTCCAGGCCTTTTACCAAGCAACATTCCCGTAACGATTGCCTCTTCCTCCTGCAGGTCTTTACCACCTTGGAGGTGTCAAAGAGGTCTGGTGGAGACATCACCCAGTCTGGTTGCTGAGGTTAAACCCCGCCTGTTTAGCAGGCTGCTCTCATATTGGACTCTATCCTGTCCTACTGGTTCCCAGCCAGAGGGCACAGGGTCAAAGGTGCTTGTTTAGACGTCATACAAAGCACTAAGTGTCTGATGTGAAGGTAGCCTGCTGATCGGCGGGGTCACTCTTCTGGCCTCCATCGGTCTGTCTGCTTCTCAGAGGAGCTCCAGCACACACACCTGTGGGAACCTACATGTGTGTTTGGAGTGTTTATGACGTCCTAGCCCGTAACCTAGCACACTCAGGTGGGCGAGGATCGATGTCCTTCTGCAGAGGAACCCGATGGTGGCTCCAATCCTTCGTCCAAACCCCTCCCAACTGTTTTCCTCATCTTGTAAGCAGAGGGTGCAAAGACTGAAAACGGCTTAATGTGTGGCTTTAGTGTGTGTGAACATCACCATCATGATTCCACATGTTTTCTCTTCAATTCAACATCAGTCTGAAATGTATGCTTGTTCAACATGACCATTTTAAGTTTAGGAAACTTCTAAGAGAACGTAATCTCTTCTGAGCCTTAAAGCTTCGAGATCTGCTTTTACCATTTTCAGTCTGAACAGCTGTGTTGGCCTGAGTTGTATTGACAGTTAATTTATCTTGTGTGTTCTGCCTCTGCATCGTGTATATAAAGGTACATTCAGGCTTCAGTCACTGTGGGACATTAATCATCTGTATAAATGACAAGTTAGTGTCAACTTGTAGACCACTGTTTTTCCTTCATACTTAATAAAAGATTTATTCACATTTAACATGTGGTAACATGTTTTTCAGAGTCGTCTTTGAACACACCTTGAGGGAGTTTACTACTACTAATGCAGGCGTGACCCCACTGTTATGTTTTGAAAAATACAAATAATGCTTACTTATGGGAAGACAGACCATACTATTTAAACATTTTTTTCTATAAGTAAACATGTTTTAAATGCTCCAGTATTCATGTTCTATAATTAATCGTATGGTCACAATATCTGAGCTATATTTCCATAATAACATTATTGGTCAAATATTAGTATGTATTTGACCGTCTCTCTTTCATTTGTGTTTGTTCCCCTCGTGTTAAAATGCAACAGCACATACGTTCACATTACGGTGGTCACAGAATATGGTTTAACACCTGTGTGTTGCACCTGTGGCTCACGTGCTTCTGAGCTGCACAGTTTGCCAGAGAAATGTTCAGCCAGAAAAAGAGAGGGAGCCTTTCAGCTTTTTCCAAACAAACCGTGTAAGTTCAGTAGTGCTCTTTCATACATATGTTAGCTAAATTATGCTAAGCTTGTTAGCAGGATTGCTAATGTTGACGTCACTGGTAGATGTAGCCTGCTGCGCAGTGGTTGATGGGATATGAGAGCCATCTTGAAGGGCAACAAATAATATCTGTCGAAAACAAAACTTTCGCAGATTTGTAAAAAATTTAAGTAATTTAGCAATGGTTCGCACCTGTTGTGTTGTTGGCTGTAACGTCCGGTCACACGACCGCAGTGGCAAAAAGATAGAAAACGGACTTTCGTTTCATTGTTTCCCTGCCTGGAAACAACGGGAGGGAGAACATGTATCTGAGCTAACCAAAAGAAGACGACTGGCCTGGATATCAGCGGTGAAACGTCCTGATATAAACTTCTCCAACATTCCAAGATACATACAAGTTTGTTCCAAACATTTCCATTCTGGTGAGTGTCTAAATTCGCTTTGTTGTTTGAGTGCTCACGGTTAGTTCATGTTTAGCTCATAGATGGTAAACACGACCTGGTTTATATATATATATATATTGTATGTAACGTGTGTTGTATTCCAATGTGTTTCTATCGGTGGTTTTTTATGAATACCGTACAGCACTTTGGTGCAGTTAATAGCTGTTTTTAAAGCGCAGTATCAGTAAAATTAACATTAAATGAAATAAACTGCTTAAATTGCTCTAGTGTTGGCAGTTTTACAGTAGTAACACTGATCTGTGTTCTCATATGTCCTCCTGAAGGCAAACCTTCATATGAAATGGATGAGCAGAATCCAGACTGGGTTCCAACTCTGTTGATGAGCCCCCCCTTAAATATGTCGAAATCAGACGGACGTTCCCGTCGGTTAAAGAGGCACTGCAGCGGTGCAGCGACGGACGTGTCGGATCGACAAGTGGAGAAGCAGGTTCCAGAGACTCCATCAGAAACCCCAGAAGAGCCAAATAATAAACACGCTGCAGTGCTAACTATAGAAGAGGATCCAGCTGGAGAGGAGCTCTGTGAGGCTGCAGGTCAGGAAGACCAACATGAACCAGCAGCAAAAAGGCAACAAATCAAATGTCAGCTGTGTGAAGAGAGGATGGCAGAAGTAGACCGTCTGTTACAGGAGAACAGGGAGCTCAGGTCCGAGCTCAACAAACAACAGCTGGCCGAAAGTTTTTTTAAGGACGACACAAAAAAGGTCACATATTACACAGGACTTCCTTGCTTTGCCGTCTTGTTGTCGTTGTTTAACACCGTTATGCCTTTTCTGCCAGCATCAAGAAAACTGTCACAATTTCAAATGCTTGTACTTACACTGATGCGCCTTAGACTCGATCTGCCTGTTCAGCATCTTTGCCACCTTTTTAATGTGTCACACAAAACACTGTCTGACATCTTTAGTGACACCCTAGATGTGTTGTACGCACACCTTAAGCCGGTGGTGAACTGGCCCGAGAGGCATTGCTTACAAGCCGCCATGCCGCCTCAGTTTTTGAAAACATTTAGAAAGCGTGTGGCGATTATTGTCGACTGTTTCGAAATAGGCACAGAAAAGCCCTCAAATTTAAAAGCACGCGCACAGTCCTTCTCTCAGCACAAAGGCAGACACACAATGAAATACCTGATTGGTATCACGCCGCACGGTTCAATTTCGTTTATTTCTAACGGATGGGGCGGGCGTGCATCAGACAAGCACATAGCAGAAAACTGTGGCCTTCTCTCCAATTTATTACCTGGGGACATCGTGTTAGCTGGCAGAGGCTTCGATATTAAAGACGGTGTAGGAATGATGTGCGCCGAGGTCAGAATGCCATCATTCACTAGAGGGAGAGGTCAGCTCTATGCTAAAGATGTCGAAGACACGCAAGCTGTAGCTCACCTCAGAATCCGCGTGAACAGAGTGATCGGTTGCATGAGAAACAAATTCAAAGTGTTACACGGAACTGTGCCGGTAAGTTTGCTGCTCACATGTGAGGGAGAAGAGACGACACTCCTTGATAAGATTGTGTATGTGTGCTGCAGTTTGGTGAACATGGTTGTCAAACCAAACTCAAAAAACACCTCCACATGTTAACATGGAAAACATAGACTGGAGAAAAAAAAAAGTTTGCTGCACTCATTGTTTTGAACTGTTTGTAGCAGCTGGCAGTACTGTTTAATGTAAATATGTACATTGTAAAAAAAAATTTATTTGCACAAATTGTTTTGTGTAGAAATATTTGTACAGTTTCTCTCATTTAATAAATGTTCATGTGGTGAACATTCCTAAGACGTTTTATTCAAACACCTCAAGTTTAATATTTCAGGTAACAAGTATACATGTAATGAAACGGATCCTATTTTTAAATGAGCATTTTGTGGAATTAAAGTAAACAATTATATAATCAGACATTTCACAGTAAACATTTCACATAAGTAAAATGGAATATAGTCCATCTTTAAGTATGGATCTGATGTGATTAAATATTTCAAAGTAAATATTAAAGGTGACAGGAAAACGTGATAAAAAAAATCCCAAATGTACATTTGGCGTATGTTAAATAAATACATCAAATCTCTGTATGTACATACATAAACCAAATGTACATATAGTACATTTTTGATGTACATCATGTTAAATACACCAGGTCAGAAGTAAACAGGTAATGAAGCAGATCCTATTGTTAAGTAAACATTTTATGTAATTAAACATTTCAGCTAACAAACATTATTTTATAGAAAACTTGCTACACTACAGTAAGTGCAAACATACAGTAAGTCTAAGCATTATTTACATGCTGTTAGATTATTCTGTGTCCCTTGAAGCTGGAGCTCTGATAAATATCTACCTACAAACTCTGGGAGGTAAATATTCTGAAAGAAGTTTTGCACTTTTTGCAGTCGTGGTCCCCAGGATTCCTGATCAGGAAAGACACAGACGAGTCGACAGCCGTGTCTTTCTGGGTCAGTACAACCAGGTCACGGCGGTTTGATGTTACAGTAAAATCTGAGTTTGGACCTGTTTATAGGGATGATGTTTCTTCAGGTGAAGTTTGTTGCCAGACAGCAGGATGGAAAAGTTTTTGTCGTTCAGAAATCATACATTTAAATTTATGATTTTAAATGTATGATTTTAATCATTCCTGATTACCTGCTACACTTACAATGTTTGACAGCTTCCTTACTAGAGAAAACCAGATGTTAGATTTGTTTTGAGCACATGTTAACGATTCATACATCTCCAAACAAAGATCGCTTCTGGGAAAAAAACACAGATCACATTCTTATTTTCCTCTGCTCAAGAATGTAAACCCTTTTTTCAGAGGAAACCTGTAATACTAAGAACTATCAGAAGATGGTCGCAGGAACCTGAGGGTCGTTCTGAGGCCACGGACTGGGATGCACATCAATGAAATGACTGTGTGTGACCGGCTACGCAAACTTTCATAAAGTCAACACCGTCTCCATCAAAACAGTGAAACTCTTCCTCACAAACCCCGAATCAACTGACAGAACTACTAAACAAGAAAAAGAGAAAACAGAAACAACTTAAAATAAAGATTACAGACAATAAGGAGACAGAACAGAAAGATGCTAGAGAGCAAGCTTCACCAGGAACCATGTCAGAGGTTTTAATCACCAAACCACTGATAAAATAGAACAATCAGGACAAATCAGTTTGGCAGAATCAAAGGTCGGCGTCCAATCCTCCCACTCATCAGCAAAATTATTGAAAAAGCTGTTTAAACAATTAAATAGCTTTCTAACTATAACCAACTGCTCTGATGTCCTCCTGTCTGGTTTCCGGTCCCACCCAGTTCTAAAGTCCCTCCACTGGCTCCCTGTGGTCAGAGAATAAACTATAAAATACTGTCGCTAGTTTATAAATCACTGAACAGCTTAGCATCACACTAAAGATCTGCTGTTGTCGTAGCAACCTTCCAGACCTCTCAGATCTTCTGGTTCTGGTTCTGGTCTGCTCTGCACCCTCAGAACCAGAACCAAACATGGAGAAGCAGCATTCAGCTTCTATGCACCACAAATCTGGAACAAACTCCCAGAAAACTCAAAAAGAGCTGAAACCCCTTTAAATGTAGATTAAACCCCAGCTGTTTAGAGTTGCTATTGAAACATAATCGATTGAGAATGTAACGATGATTGATTAAATATAATGTTTCGATTGCTGATTCTATTTTGCATAACTTTGTGTTTTTATGATGTAAAGCACTTTGAAATGTCTTGTTGCTGAAATGAAATGGATTGATTGATTGATTGATTGATTGATTGATTGATTGATTGATTGATTGATTGATTGATTGATTGATTGTTTGTAGTGGGCAAATTACTTAACAGTACTAATCCTATTATTATTAATCAGGTGTGGTCAAACACACCTGAATCAAATAGCGTACTTACAGTACGTCGTCAGTATGTAGTGAAGGCTATTAACAAGGTGAAAGGTCAACTATCGTCACCTAACATGAAGCTTTTATGGGGAGAAGCCGGAGTACCCGAATAGAACCCGCAAATGTTTATGTTTTATTGTTTGAATATTTTGATCAATTCTTTTGCATATTTAATTTGTTTTGTGCTTGTCTGGTTTATTGATCAGGTGAATGTTATATGTGATGTGAAGTTATTTTAGGTGTGAGTGTGTGGGGAGAAAGTAATTGCAGATGGTTTCAGGTCTGACTAAAGACACGTTGAAGGTGACGATTCTCCAGATTTCCTGTTTGTTTCGTAACGACCCTGAATGGAGCCGATTGTGCAGTTTGCTGACAAGCAGAGATTTTAGCAAAAGGCTCACTGAGACTCAGCTTCTTGGGCATATCTCAGATCACCTGGAGAAAACTTGAAAATGTTTTTTTTGTGTGTGTGTATTTGTGTGTGTGTGAGCTTGGTCTTATTGTCTGCCAATAAAGTAATTGTGGGTGGTTTTAGGTAAGGCAAACAGCATGTTGTAGAGGGACACATTCCACCATCTCTCCCTTTGGTTGGACTGCTGTGGTTCAGTTCCATCACAGGTCTCATCTGCACTACATCCATGATCCGCAGTGACTTCGGTCTCGTCCACATCATGGTCAGATGAGGAACTGAGATCTGAGGAAACTTCCATCCTGTCGTCTCCTTTCAAACTCTCTGAATCTGTCTCTGATTGTGCTTGGATGGATTCTGCTTTATTGTCGGTACATTGGTCATCAGGATGTGGGTCGCCCTGGCTGAAGGAGTCCTCTGTGTCCCCCACTGAATGGACAGGTGAGGTGGAAATAACATCCAGCGTTTGTTCAGGTTGGCCTCTTTCATGTTCATCGGTCTTTGGTGGACAGGCTGACTTTCCAACTTTGTCTTCCGTGCTTTTAAGATTCTGCAGTTCCTTCCTAAGTCTTAGATTTTCCAGCGACAGAAAGGCATTTTCTTCCTCCTTAGCCTGAACAACGGACTGAATTTCACCGTGTTTGTCCTTCAACCTTTTAGCTTTCCTCAGCTCAAGCTTGAGCTTCTCGTGTTCTGCTTGAAGTTTGCTGTTGGTCTCACTCATATCCCTCCAATGACTTTTGATATTTTTCAGTTTGTCAGTCCAGTACTTTTCGTCCTTAAGCTGTTTTTGGAGCTGGCTGATTTTAATCTGGAGGTTTTGGGTGTAGCCAGTCATAAAATTGGTTTCTTTTTCCCAAAGTTTGTCCTCTAGCCCTTCAAGCTGTTTCTCCAAAACCTGGATGTTCATTTCTAAGCTTGTGTTGCACCGTTCCTCTTCTTCCCACTCCTGTTCCATCTGGTTTTGTAGTGAAAGCTGTTTTTGGACCTTCTGAATCTGCATTTCCAACCTGGTGTTTTCTTGTGTCAGGATTTCTTTCTCATCTTTTGCTGCCTGGTAGTTTTCTTTCAGTTTATTGGGATTCCTTAGTTTCAAAATGAACTCCTTAAGTACTGTCTCAAAAGCTTTGTTGCTTTGGTTTATTTTCTCAAGTTCTTTCTGTTTCCTCTGGTGTTTATCCCTCAGGGTAGCTTGAGCTTCCAATTGTTCTTGCAACACAATAAACTCCTCTCTTAAATGTTCATTTATCGCACTATAAATGAATATCTGGCTCTTGAGGTACATATAATCTTCTTCAAGACATTCCATGTCTCCTATTTTCCTCTGCATTTGCCTCGTTTGCTCGGTCAAATCCTCCTTCTCCTCCAACATATCGGTCGCCTCCAAAAGCAGAGAGAGGACTTCGTGAAAAATGGTCTCGTTATCTTTCTCCTGCCGGAGGGACGGCTGTGGAGTCTTTTCAAGATGAAACATTTTCTGAGTGCTTTCAGCGATTCTTGTTTCTCCAAAACTGAGTCTGCAAAAGGTCCCAAAACTTTGTGAGATCTCTGTCAGAAACAGCAGCAGTGTGAATCTGGAAAGAATTCCACCAGAGATCAAAGGACTCATTGACATCATCAATGACATCATCATTGACATCAGACTCCATAAAACCTTTTTTTGTAGTCAGTTAGGTGCATGAGTTCCAAACTAGTCTTTACTCTGGCATATTATGTGTTGTGCATTGTCCCTGTTGAAATAAGTAAACAACCTGGATAATAATAATTATTAATGATAATATATTTCAATAAGTTAGGATAATGTGTGTTATGAATTATATTTCTTATTAATCCTATTTTTGATTCAGTTTTTATGTTTTCCTTTTTCTTGAAGACCTAAAAATAGAAACTAGGATTTGTGGATGAACAAATCCTACAATTTATGAATGAGTGAATAGGAAACATTTATTACATCATTCTAATAACTTCTCAGCTTCCATATCACATACCACCTACCTGTACTGTAAAATAATTATCACTTTAGTAACTTCTACCATTATGTTATGCAATCTTAGAAGTATAGAAGTGCAAACAAATACTTTGTAATAATTCAACTCTTTTTCTAAATAAGAAAAATAATGAAATAACATCACATTCCTTGAGTGTAAGCTTGATTATTTGTATCAAACGGTGCATCTGCAACTTTCTTTATTTCTTTTCTTTTTTTGACATGAAAATGTGCTTGCCTCATCATCAATACAGTGGAGATCTGAACTAGTGACAAGTTTTTTAGTTCTGGGTTGAACATATTTACAGAATAAGCTTTTTTTTTTAAAAAAAATCTTAATTGCAAAATGTATAGGATTTTGTAATTACTGCTCTGAGGGTGTTTGTTCAGAGAAGGGCATGTTTTACAGCCTGTATGCTTGAGTTAGCGATGAATTGACTGATGAATTAGTTGACAATTATTTCAATAATCAATTCATCACGATTAATTTGGTTAACAGTGACAAAATAGTCCTTTTCTACTTTTCTTTTTAAAAATAGAAAAACAGTTTGCGGATGGCAAAACTCTTTCGATGGCGAGTCACATGAAGAAACAGTCTCCTGTTGGAAGAAGTTTTCCATTCCAAATATGGTTTAGTTTCCACTCATCTTCCACACAGTTTCAGTAAACCTCTCCTCATCCTGCAGCAATGACAGAACAATGAAACCATCCGGTGGGAGGAGGTTGTGTGCACATTTTAAAGGTTCACGCCATTGAAGTCCTCTCACATCATCTGCATCAGAGAAGCCGGGCGCCAGAAAGAATAGCACCGTCTCCTCTGCATCTCTGTGGGACTATTCAGCCTCAATCGCGTCCAGGCTGGTGTGAAGCCTTTGTTCGGCTCAGCTGTTCTCATCTGAAAGCTCCATCACCTGCAGGCGCTGCCATGGCAACTGGCTCTTTGATGAGTTTTCATTTGGCAGATACCCGTTCAGGACGAACGATGGGAGCTAATTGATTCTCTGGCTTTTTGTTGTGCAAATACAGACAAGGACTGATAGGCTGATTGAAGTGCAGCTAGCATTCTGACACATTCTCACAGCTCTGAGGAAACTGACTGAAAGTGAAACTTGCAAACAAAACTATTTTGTTTCTCTCAGTGTTTATGATTCATTTGAACTCAGCCTCTCATAGCCTCCATCCATTAGACCCGCCTGGTTCCAGTGCCACTGATCACCTCCCCAGCAGTTATAAGCTGGTCAGATCCGCCTTTTACTTGATAAATATCTCCTCCAACACGAGGCTCCTGCTGTCTGTACTTGGAGTATTCTCTTGCTGAACTTCAGGTATTCTGGAAACAAAAGTTTCAATTTCTAAATGTGGAACATCTTCAAGTTGTATTTGGAGCAAAAGAGTTAAAAAAAACAAACATCCCCACTTTGCAGTGACTTTAGGAAAATGACTAAACTTCCTTTGGTTATTACTTCTTTGTGTCATCTTTGCTTTACTCAATGTTGTTTCTAATTTGGTTTTCTTGGAAACTTCTCTTTGTCATGACTTTGTCTCATTTCTGATTGAGGATGACAGCTCAGTTTGTGGGGCTTATTATAAAATCCCAGCTTTTTTTAGCACCTCTGTTGTTTTACGTCTGTTAGTCGTCATCTGTGTGGTGTCCTCTGTCTCCCTTTGGTTCTGTGATAATTATGACACAGGATTGTTGGTCTTGTGCCTCTGATGATATTTCTGATCTCATGATTGTTGCGGTGCTGACAACAATGTTGATGTTTTGATCTGCATCACAAAGCCCTGATCTAAACTCTGTAGATAATTTGTTTTGAAGATTTGAAAAGACGCGTCGGAGTGAGGTGGAAACCTACAAACCTGGCCCAGTTCCACCAGTTCTGTCTGGACAAATGGACCAGAACTCCAGCTGGCTGTTGTGAGAAGCCTGAGGAAGGAGACCTAAAAGAACAAAAGAAATATACTGTATCTACATTTCTGATTTTGAAGACATTAATAAATAATTTTCTGACATATTCTCTGTCATTGTTATGATATTTATATCATAGAAATATTTCTGGTCATTCTAAATGCTCTTAAGCAACATAACTGGCCACCCTGAAACAACTGCAAAAACAAAATCTCTAGATTATAGCAACCATCAGTAAGGAAGTGATACCTGGAAACGTCTACCAGGCAAACACAAACCACAGTGAAGCTGACTTAGTTGACTCTACTTCCTTGTATTATGCCCACTTTATCTAAAGGAAACTTGGAGCTTTCTTCTCTTTGCTTCCTGGGTGAGGAGGACGAAGCGTCCCGGAACGGCTGAAGAACTTTCCAGAAGGACATTTAAGCGTCTGCTGACGCAGTGGAGCCTAATTACCAAAGCCATTAAAAATCAACCTTGTCTCACTATGACTTGCTGATTTCATCACTGGCCGGCACAAGCCACGTGGTGGAACCCGTAGTTATGCAATCAAAGGTCCCATTGCTGCTGACACAGATCTCCTTTTGTATTGTACATTCTGCAGATCATTAACCCACCTGAACATAAAAGAAGTTCAACTAACCGCATGTCATTTTCATTCATCTCACCTTGACTGTAACAGCTTATGTTCCTCAGTTATTGATTGATTTTGAAAGACAGGTGTTTTTTGTTTTTTTTGCAGGAAACAAACTGATTGTTTCCTGCAGGGAATCAGGAAAGTCATGCATCCTGTATCTTATCCCTGCAGGATAAGCCCTGAGGAAACACACTCAGCTTAAGGCCGGTGAACCTAACAGTCATGTTCTGTGAGAGAAAACCTTCAAAAATGAAAGTGATCAAACATTTCCCACCTTCCACAGGGATCAGAGTGGAATTAAACGGTTGTACACCAGCTGGAGGGTTTTTCTCTATCCTTTATGTTTGTGTGTGAAACGTTTTACAGCAGGCACCGCAGGACCACCTGGTGTTCTGACTCATGCATTGGTCACACAATGATCTGCAAAGTTGTCTCCATACACTGTGACTGTACAGTTTGGATGCTGACAGTCATCAGCCTGTAGAGGGCAGACTTGTCCAACCAATCTCTGCATCCCATGTCTGCACCTTAAAGAGGCAGTATTATGTGTTTTATCATTTTAGAGCACAGTCAAGTAACTATGTTATCTTCAGTTAACATAAGAAATACTGTATATATCAAATATGACTTAAAAGAAATTAGACTTTGTAAATGAATGCCTTGAAATTGGGCCTCTGTCTCTTTAAGAAGCTCCTGTTCTTTCTGAAACTCCGCCTTCAGGAAGTCATCACAACAATCTTTCTGTTGTGTGCTGTTTATAACCGTTCTTTGAATCGTTTTACTGAGAAGTAGCTCGTGTGATGAGCTCAGCAGATGTTCGTTCCACCAGGTGTTTGCTAACTGCTGCTTCCGCTAGTCTAGAGGAGCTGAGTGTGGGAGCGGAGCGGTGGGCTGCTGCTGTGTGAGGCGGAACCTCAGCTGGAGACTGCAGCTCTGAGGAGGAGCTTTGTGAGAAAAAGCATTGAGGAACTCCCTGAGATACAAGGATTTCTCAAAAATGCATGAAAGAATCAAGGCAACGCTCCAGGTCGGTTCCAGAGGAGGGAATAACATCATGACATGATGTTAAACTCAAAAATATTGATTTTACATAACACTGCCCCTTTACGATGAAATTCTGGAGTGACTCTATGATCTAATACACAACTATTTATGACCACTAAATGTTTTACACATCATAATGAAAAAATAATTTAAGCAATATCTGGGGAGGCGCAGCAGCCATCTTGGATTTTTATGTGGCTAGCAGTAGTTATGAAAATTGTGAACGTTGTACAAATCACCATGCTTGCATCACCATTTGATGGACTCTTATAAAATATGCGATAGTCTGCCACACTATGGGGAGCTGGTAGCAGGTGTGGCTGTTGCTCAGTCTGTGAGCAGCACCAGGTTCCCCTCACTCCTCTCTCCCACGTTGAGTTCTTCTTCCTCGCTGTAAGGGGGTCGCTCTCTGTCTCCATCCCTGGGCAGAGGGGTGGGCGTGGTCTGGCCCTCTGGCCTGCGGGCGCAGTGCGGGGCCTGCAGCAGGTAGTGCTCCAGCAGAACACCGGGTCAGAGTGATTAAATCTCCAGATGTTGATGGAAAGCTTCTTCTTGAACAAGGTATTTTTTAAGAAGGCCTTTATTTGAAAGTAGTTCAACAGGAAACAGGGTAATGAGAATGGGGGAATACATGCAGCGATGTCGCCAGGCTGGGAATCGAACCTGCAACCACCGTCATGAGGACTAAGGCCTCAATACGTGGTTCATGCTTTGCCCCTGTGCCACCACAGCGCCCCCTTGAACATGGTATTTAAAATTCATCCTTTACGTTTCAGACTTTTGG
Organism: Xiphophorus hellerii; assembly: GCF_003331165.1. Taxonomy (NCBI): domain Eukaryota; kingdom Metazoa; phylum Chordata; class Actinopteri; order Cyprinodontiformes; family Poeciliidae; genus Xiphophorus; species Xiphophorus hellerii. Next base: position 32,728,389 of record NC_045691.1, on the reverse strand, counting down.
AGCTTGCTCTGGAGGAGATTGATCTATTCACAGGTTATCTGTCTTGTATTATTAACATGACTCGGTGACAGTTTTAACAAATAAAAACATATTTTTTTAATAAAAGTTACCTCCTGCAGCTTTAAAGACTTATTAATGCTTATGTACACAAATATTTCATACTTTTTCCCATTGTCATAATAGGATTTTTTTTTAATTACAGAATTTTGGGGAAAAAAATATTTCTTCATTTTGGATCCAATAAACTGCTATGAATTGTTCTAATACGTGCTGGGGGTCATCGTGTTGACCTGAACTCGTCTGTCGGCTTCAGTCAGTGTTACAGCAGGAAGCCAGGGGTCCGGACCCCGTGTCTGTCTAAGCCTGTTAATTCACCAACTAGATACAGGCTGGCAGCTGTTTGTGCCAACCTCTGACCATGGAATGACTCTGCTTGACACTTTTCGTTAGACCGGCCGGCCTCTTGGAAAATGTGCTCCGGTTTGTTGACCTGGCAGCCATTAGCCACCATTCCATCCTGAGACTGTAAACACAGACAGGCTTCACACCAGCCTTCCATTAGGTCTCAGGTTTGATCAGTTGCGTGCTTTCAAACCTGTTCTGACTTCTCCTGGGGATCTTGATTTGTGACTCCCGGGACGATGGATGTGAGGAATGCAGGGGAGGCCAGAGGTCAAAAGTAGCTCTGTGGGCTCTCCTGTACTGCTCTAATTAGCTAAAGGTGGACTCTAGTTTCAGGGGACAAGGAGCCGTGAGATGTTCTTTCCTTTGTTTTAGGGTCTTGAAGGTTCAGGAGGCGTGTTACACATCATAACAATTAGATTACTGCACTTCATATGCCTGTATAGAAAGCAGTTTTACCATTTAATAAACAAAACACACTTTTTAGAGAATATTAATACATTCCTACTTGTCAAAATCAAGCTATCAATGATTACATTACTTGCATGTACAGTAACTGCTGGTAAGTAAATTTGAGTATATTTATATTTTCAATAATATAATGAAAATATATTAATGAAATGTAGAAATCCTCAATCCTTGAGGTTCCTATAAACAGGAATGTCAATTCACCTTCATTGTGGGCCATGTCTAGATCATGAATGTTCTCAAAGGCTGGTTGATAAAACCGTTTATGACTCGAGACAAAGTGAAGCAGCAGTGTAGTAGAAGTACTGTAAGTAAGAAATACTGCCGCCTGCAGGTGGAAAGTAGCAAAACTCAATGGTTTGACATTTTTTTGTTGAAAAATGTCAGAAACATAAACTCACACTTATGCATTAGAGGGGAAAATGTGTAGATCTGTTGATTTTATGTGAATTTTCACATTTGCGGAATAGCATAAAATTCATGTAAAGCCGAATATGATTGAAAACGGCTATGATTTGACTGCTAAAATAATATTTAAGCACACAACTGTTATCTTGAAGGCTCTATATGTGTGTCTCTCTAGAATCTAGAGGGCCACATAAAATGCAATGGTGGGCCGGATTTGGCCCCCGGGCCCTGAGTTAGACACGTGCTATAAAGCTTATGTGGCTATTTTGACATTTTAAACCCAGAATGGGAATGTAATCCAGATATCCATAAACAAACTCTTCATGGTACAAATAAATAATTCACATATCTAAGATATTATTGTAAATAATGTTTAGATATTTAGTAGGTAAATTACATCCCATTTTCCATACATATATATTTGGTTTTCAGCAACAGATATCCACAAATACACTGCCTGTCTAGAATGAACAATATGAATATATAATCATAATTATTATCAGGAGAAAACGTCATTTCAGATCCTATACAGATAGACAACAGAACTCTGGAAAATAAATATTCCAGATTTGTCTAATATAATTCTGGACATCCAAAAAAGACTTGGTTTAAATATGGTTTTTTGGTACTAGAAGTGATTCTTTTTCTTTCTATACATTTTAATTTTGTGCTTGCTAACCTTACCTTACATGTCACTGACAGACATAAACATGTTTGATGGTGACAGAAAGTGTGCAGGTCGTGTCCCGCATGGGAAGCAAAAACTGAAAACAGTTTATTTTCATGTTGTGTTTCTTTCTGTGACAGTTTTTCCTCTTAATTTAGAGACTGATGTTCAATGTAGTCAACTATAGTATATAGTATCTGAAACAGGTCTGACAATATGGATGACAACATGTAAGTGTCAGTTATCACGGGATAACAATGTTTGTGTGTTACAAGAGAAGACAATTCTTGCGTTGTCTTGAAAAAAAATTACAAAAAAGTATTTTACAGCAAAAACCGACATTTTCATACTCCAGACAGAAACAAAGAAAACTTGTATCTTGTTGTCATTATGAAAATAGCTTTCTAAGCTTCTGTAAGTCGGTTCAGGATGTACAGTATGCTAATGACACGCCTTCTACCATCCTAACTCTGAATTCCTTCATTTCTCTAAACATGTTTAGACATGTATAACTCTAGATCTTCTTCAGTTGCTAGTTTTCTCTAGCTTCACTGAGATCCATTTTATATTTTTTAAGTTTTACTACCTCGTTTTTTTTTTTACATCTGGGTCTGACTGCAACACATAAAGCCCCTTGCCTGTACTTTGCAACAAAACATTATTCTGATGATGAAAAGCTTTTTTTGACACTTGGTTCTGTGAATAGAGAAGAATTACTTGTGTATTCCACATTAGATGCTGAAGCCCTGGCACAATGTGAAGATTTAACAAAATGTGTTTTTTTTAAATACTGCTTACAACTTTTAGCTCCTGTTAGAAGACAAAGGGGAACATTTTATTGGATAGATTTTAGAACAAAAACCTGTTCAGCAAAGCAGAACAGAAACAGAAGCGCTTACTGTAACCAAAACTCTAGTTACCATAACCGCTCCTCCACCCATAGCTTTGTTTAAGTGCAGTGAGTAGTTTTTCCTTTTTTGTGACCTTTGGCTTTTGCTCTGATCCCTGGCAGAGAATCCAGTCAATCCCTAAACTGGGAGGAATGACCCGACCTGCCATTAAATTTGTCACACTGAGGTATAACACGTGTGAGTGTTTGCAGGGCTGAAGCTTAGTAAAGAACAATAGAAATACCCCGGATGAGGATTTGTTGTGACTTCAAAATAAAAGCATGGAACATTCTTATTGAATGTTTATTTTTTCGCTTTTCCAACTTTTTCAAAGCTTTCCGTAAATGCAATTTATTTTTGTTTCCTAGAAATTGCTTGGTAACTTGTGTTTCAGTTCAAATGGTACATTTCAAAGTAAATCACAAAAAAAATAGTTATAATTAATTAGTTGTTTTTTTATGCAGGACTACTTTTATGTGTTTATAATATTGTTGTTTTTTGCCTAGAATGATGTAATCAATAACTGTATATAAAAGTCTCATTATGGGAATGCATAATGTTCTTTTATTTGCCTAGGTATAACATCTCACCTAATTTAACACAGTTACTGATATAACTTGGAAAACTAGTGGGATTTGACTGTAGTCAGGCAAGCTGCTACTGGCTACACCAGCTAGTAGAATATATTTCACACTTTTTTATTTATTTCATCGTTGAACAATAGTTTGTTTCTGTTATGAATCTGTTTTATAAGATATGACATATATGCACGGCGGACATGTAAATTACATGACATATTCATGTCACATACATTGCCCGTTGGACCGGTCATACTTTAGAACTTTGGGTAAAAATTCAAAGAACTAACAAATATTTTTAAATGTAATTTATATGATAAAAAATCAAGTTGTAGTATTTTTTAATTTTTTTAAAAGAAATAATTGCACTGAATATCTGGAGTGAAAAGTATCAGTAATGTAGTTTTAGATCATTTTTTATAATTATTTTTGCAAACTGTGATTTTTTTTTTTTTTTTACATTTTTCAAAAAAATACCAACATCCCATAAAAAACTGAAACCCTTTGATATCCCCTTGAGATGGTTTTAAGGGGTTATCCTTGAAATAATAAATAACTATATTCATCCTCATTTGAACTTTATTTTAACCTCTAAAAATGGAAATGTGTTTTTTTATAACAAAATTGAAACAATTATTTCTAAAAAATATAAATTATTATTATTTTAATTATTTTATTATTTTTTTTCAAATGGCCAGGACTCGGAGCAAAAAAAAAAAAATCTCTTTGATTTGGGTAGTTTGTTGACCTTATCCGGTCCCTTTCGTGGAAAGCTTTTACTTTGAAAAAAGTGACCGGAAGTCCACCCACTGAGACAACAGCTTGACGACTTACTTTAAGAATAACCGCAAACCTCTGGGTTTTGGGCAGAAAGGGGTTAACTGAACGGTAGGAAAGGCCCGCAGGGTCACATAAAAGCCCTTTAACGGTACCGGGCAGCCGGTGACCTCCACTCGGACGACGCTGGCAGTAATGAAGCCCGCCCGGCTGGTTTTCCAGCAACGCACAGAAACGCCATAGTAACCGTTAAAAAATACCGGAGAACAGCGGACTCTTCGTTTCGCTACCGCTGCCCCCCCACCTTTTTTTCTTCTCCTTTTCTTTTCGTCGCTTTGTCCTCCGGTACGGACATGCAAACATGCGCGAGAAAATAACCAGGGCCGTGAGATGTGAGCGGGCCGGCTCGGTGCTGTTATCGGTAATAAAGTAGGAAGAGGACGGACGCCGGTTGTCGTATGAACCCGGGCAGAAGTCGGCCCAGCTGCTCGGTCGTTTCCACAGACTCAGAATGAGGAAACCCAAAGGGATTCGGATGGTTTCTGCCTTGTGTCTGGGATGTTTCATTGTGGTCATCTTCTACTTTAACAGCAGTCTGAGGCCAGGTGAGCTTTAACACGAATACATAAATAACCCTGCGGTGGGAACAGAAATACTTGTCTGTGTTCCAGTATGTCCGTTTGACATTCATCTTTATCTGGGGTAAAAAGCTCAGTCTGAGCCTGATTCACCAGAATGTGTTGGATCCCAACCAGAGACAAAAGAAGAACACCTTCCACTGAAATCCATTCAGGTGTGGCAAATCCCGTCAGGTTAACTGGAATGATCAATCGTTAAATGTGAAGCAATCATTCCTGTTGACATTAAAACACATTAAAATTCGAACTCATTTACATTTAGGTCATGTTTCTATATTTATATTTTAAAAAATCTTATTTTGTGCTTCAGTGCTCCCTGTTGTGCACATGTGTATTCTGCACATTGAAGCACTAAGTCATTTTCTTAATAATGAAGTCCACTCAGACTTTCTCAATATTTTGTGTTTCTGTTTCCAGATTTCATGCAGTATCTAAAAATGGGATTTTATTACAAGAAGTATAATCTAAATCACACACATATGTGAAGTAGAAGGAATGATGAGATTCACAGTTTTCCTTTTATTATTATTATTATTATTATTATTATTATTATTATTATTATCAATTCTTTGTATAAATAAAAATGTAAAACCATTGGCATATGAATCCAGCCCCCAAATTACTCTGATACTCCTTAATAAAATCCAATGGAACTACTAATCAATCGGAACAGTAAATCCTCTGGAGTGACACACGGTAGCGGCAGCAGCATGCTGCTGGGATGCTTCAGCATAGCGAAGTGGGGCGGAGTTAATGGGTGGAGCTAAATCCAGGAGTGTCCTGATGCAGGTAGAGGCTGAAAGACTTTAGACACCAATCCTAAGAATACAGCCAGAACTCAGAACATTTTCATATATATATATATATACCTGCGACAGACTGGCGACCTGTCCAGGGTGACCCCGCCTCTCGCCTGGAACGATAGCTGGACATAGGCACCAGCACCTCCTGACCCCACTAGGGACAAGGGTGTAGGAAAAATGGATGGATGGATATATATATATAATTTGTGTCTTGAAAAAGAGAACTGTAAGCCTGAACATGACTCTTTGGAGGGGTACTGGTGTGACCAGCAATTTTTCCATGGGGGCCATGGCCCCTCTGGTCTCCCCTTGGGGGCGCCACTGGACAAATAGTGAAATAGTCCAATGGAGTGTAAATTCTTCTTGCAACGCAGCATTTCCCTGCCTGTGTTTACGTTATTGATGATCACCGTGGTTACTCTCTGTTCCTCCTCATCCTCATCCACACAGACTGTGGAATAACAGAGGAATATCTGGTCCCTGCTGTGATGTCACAGAGTGGAGTTATGTGTTGTAATAATTATAGAGCTTTCTTTTTTGTACTGTTTTGTAGTGTTTCCTGAATATGTTTCATCTTAGTGGATTTTAACCAATCAGATGAGCTGCTTCATAGTGCGGGACGTCCTGGTTAGGATTATTTTTGCCTCCAACATTCAACAGCCCAGAGTTCAGTAGTTCATCAGTTTTATAATCTGGACTGAGCAGCAACTGGTTTGAGCGAAACGTCCAACAGTTAGCATCAACAGCTGCTGTGATAGGCCCTCAAGATTATAGTTAACTAAAATAAACAAAATAATAATGACTGAAATTGAGAGAACATTTCCGTTCATTTAAATAAATATTTAAAAAATGGCAATTATTGGTGAAAAGGTATGACTAAATGTGGAACTATATTGTGTGTTTTATAAAGCCATCTAAAACTTGCTGCCAATATAAATATAATATTCTTCATTTTTGTGTTTACACATTTATTTATCAACTTTTCAAACCGATTATTTTATTTTTTATTTTCCCTCCCACAACAGCAGTTTACGTCAGCTGTCTGCAAATTACTGCACTCCGTCCTCATCCTGGTCTGCAAAACGATAACAGAGAAAGTTTGGAGAAAGCAGCAGTGGACCACCAGCTGGTGGTCCAAAAATTACAAATATTTTTTGTATATTATATCTTCTGTTGACTATTTATTATCCCAATTGATGTATACATATTCACAATACTTGAACCTTTTTGAATTCTGCACCTACAAATTGACCAAATTATGAAAAACAAAACTATTTACCATAGCTATTAAAACCTGAACTAAAGTTAAACAGTGTTAATAGCAAACCCTCTCTAAAAACTCATTTAAACAAACAAAATAATCACAATGAAATAAAACTAAACTATAATGAAAAACCCCAAACTGTTCTAATTGGAACATGAAGTTATGCCGTTACTATTAGTTATCTAATAATAATGAAGTAACACATTGTCAAAGATCAATAAACTTTCAATTCTAATGAACATTTAAAACTGAAACTGGAAGACATTTTAAATATCCAAAGAAATAAACAAGCAACATAAACAACAAATAAATTGATGAAGTTTCTGTAAACAAAATTGTCCTTCAGACAAAAACACCAGACTGAAGCCTGGAGAGAAAAGGGAAAAAATCACACTAATGGAAATTATTGAGCTTGTTTTAATTTTTCATAAGATTAGACTTCATGAGACCGTTACCAACATGTGAAAGTTGTGCTGCTGTAGGCCGATATTCCGGTTGGAATCTTTGTGTGTTTTAAAAAAAAGCGATGAATTGCATTCAGTTTTTAACACGTTAAAATCCATGTAAATAATGAATCGGGTTGAACGTGTCAGTGAAGGGATGAATAAGTAAAGTGGAGTTTTCTGCTGACTGTCCCTCCTCACCTGCTGCTCTCCTGCCTCGTGTCTCGGATCCGTTCTGGAGCGTCTGCATGAATGAAGCCGTGTGCAGAACGGTGGAAGACTCTGGTATTTCTGCTTTCATGCACTTCAAATGCACTTGGAAAGCAGCATGTTTTTGACAGATTAATACCGCCTGCTGGCTTTCAGTCTGAATAAATTGATTTCAGAAATAAGCATGAGCAATTCATCCATATTTGGAACAACTGAACAGTTCTTTTCTGCTCCATGTGGAGTAAAGGTCAGGCTGTTTGTCTAAACTCTACATGGAGCAGCAAGACGCTCAGTAAACAGAGGAATGCTCGGGTTGCACTTATTATAGGATTGTAGTTTTTTATGTACCTTGGCACTCTGAACCCACAACACTAAGCCACGGACTCAGTGCGGCTTTACAGTGCATGTACTGCAGATGTGAGCATTGGTCCACTTTAGTCCAAGAGAAAAGTGGAAATGTTCCAAGAAACACCCTGCTAATTCAATTCACAAATGCTTTATTTATGCCAAAGAGAAATTAAATGTTGTCATAACTCATATGGTGTGTAAGCGGTCTGTGTGGAGGTTGATGCTGTAGGCAGGAAGTGTCTCCAGTAGCAGTCAGTTTTGCAGTGAATCTGAAGAGGCCTCTGACTGAAGACAGGTGCTGTATTAGTCTCACAAGCCTGTTGCAATGAGCAGGAAATCTTTAATTGAGAGAGAAATTAAAATGAGCTCAATAATTTCCATTTGGATGATTCATATTTTTTGGAGGAGGATTTTTTGTTAGACTTCATAATCCTGTTTATCTATTTATTTCGGTTGCATCTGGTTTCTGTTTTATGTATTGTATTTGGTTTCTGTGTGTTTTTTCTTAGAATATTTAGAATATATTCCAGTTCCAGTGTTGAGAGTTTGTACAAAATGAGTTTATCAAACTTGTACTATTATGCCATTTTAAATATTACTTAAAAATGTCTCAAAGCAACCATTCTCAACTGATAAATCAATAACAATGTGTTGCAGTAAATATGTGATCAATATCAATAGATAATAAGTCCAATAAACAGTTCAATAATTTCACTGAACTCTGAACCGGAGCTGCACAGCATTCTGGGGGATGTAGGCAGAGGAAACCTGTCACAGCTGGCTAAACAAGGTCGATGGCATCAACTAGCTCACTCTTCAGTTACCTAGCAACAACCTCTTGAGTAGCTTGCGCAGCAGCAGTTTCAGGTTTCTCCACCATGTCTCATAACTGCTTAAAAATGAACAAAAACATTGTGGAGAGAAACCTAGATAAACAGGAAATGACACGTCACCAGTTGGACAATAATTCAGATATTTAAATAAAAAGCTAATCAATGTCACGATACATTTTCGGCCACATGGTCCAGTGATATTACCAGAGATTAAAAGCCTAAACATGCAATTCCCCAACTCCAACACCAAAAAGAAGAAACGAGCAGAGACCTTCTGCTCCAGCAGGCTGCCTCCATTTGGCTCATTTCTAGACAGACATTCTGTTAAGGCTTTACTGGCTTTAACAGGTGACCTGATAGAAACCAACAGCCAGACAGCCTTGCTGACAGCAGCTCTTCTGTGTAGATGCTGTTACTGAATCCATAAGGTCAGTCTCAGTGAGGAGTTTTACAGTTATTTTCACTTGGGCACAAAAACGTTTCGGTGTGAACCAGGCTTTAGTCGCCCTAGTGGCAGAATCCTCAACGCTTCAACATTTGCCTTTCACTTTATTACTGCAATTGTTCTCAGAATGTAAAGATCCGTTTTGCTTTCTCTCACACAGTGTGGCGTCTCCACTGCTCTTTATATAAATAATCCATAACCAGTCCAGGCATTGTTTAGAATGATGTTTTTATGTTAAAGATAAATATGAACCAGTTTACGTTTTATTGGCAGCTCAAAGCTTTAGAGGGCTTCCTGTGGCTGCATGCACTTGTCTTGAATTATGTTATATTTCTCTCCATTGCCAGAGTTTTCCTCTTACATGATCCTGGAAGCAGGACTGATGTTTATGTCAGTGGTAACACTGCAGATCCAGATGTGGAGTGACGCCTCTCATGTAGTTTGTTCTAGAGGTTTAATTAGCAGCAGATGGAGGCTGCAGCTGGAGGTGTAGAGGAGGACTGGTCTCCCTCCTCAGCCTGTCTGATGACGGCTGCAAGGTTATTATACAAGCAGTCCTCTGGTTCCTCTGAATCTGATCAGGATCATCTGTTTTGAAAGCTGTTATTGTCAAATGATTTGCAGGTTTGCCCTGTAGCAGATGAAACTACTCATGGTGTTATTCAGAACCCATCAAAACGAGCTGCACGGATTACATTTTCCTTTAGCTAACCTCTCTCCACATGGGAACATGGACCACCTGGACCTGTTAGAGATGACAGTTTGTTTCGGAGCACACTATACCTGACAGACTCTTCTTTGCGTGATGATGCAATGGTTTGGTCGACGGTCTAATCAGGAGAGGAGTAAAGAAGAATAATAAAGTTGGTTTCTCAGCAATATTTGTGACCCTGCCGTCCCCAAGAGATGGAGTTATGCAACTGAGAAAAACAAGAAAAATCCTCCCACACTTTGTTTTCTTTCAAACAAATAATTTTTCTCTGCTTACGTTGGGGCTCAACGGTTTTCTCATCTGCTGTGCGTTTGGCACCACGATCACCAACGTCCAGGCTGTGCACAGATGTCTGCAAAAATATAACAAAAGCAGATGCAAAATTGACATCACGCACGCTGTTGCAAATATATATTTGCCCGTTTGTAAAACAAACAAAAAAAACCTACTTACGAGGTTCTAGAGAAGCCTGAAGTGTATGGACGCACTAATTAAATCATGTTTTTGTTGGTTGGGGAAAAGTTCCACGTTTAGACGAGACACCTCGACAACCACAGCGGTGTAGCTCTTATGCCAGGCCACTGTATGGCGCTGTGATCTTAGCATGTCAATGCGTTTTTGGCCCTTGGCTTTTACTTTCCCTTTTTAATGTAATTATATTTTAAATATCTTTAAGAATAAAATTGGACCAAAGTCAGATTCCCTGTTTGTCTGCACAAACCTGATGACTGAAGCTGATTCTGCTTCCTAGAGTTAACTCCTTCTGACACGGCCTCCATGTTTTATTCTGAAAAGTTCCCTTCAGAAATGCTTTTCTTTATTAATCAATCAATCAATCAATGAAATTTTATTTGTATAGCACATTTCAGCAGCAAGGCATTTCAAAGTGCTTTACATCATAACAAACACAAAAACACAAAGTCAAGTAACATAGAATCAACAATCAAAACATGACATTAAGTCAATGCCATCGTTAAATTTGTAATTGATTACGTATCAAATACAACTCTAAACAGGTGGGTTTTTAGTCGAGTCAGTGTTTCAGCTGTTTTACAGTTTTCTGGAAGTTTGTTCCAGATTTATGGTGCAGAGAAGCTGAATGCTGCTTCTCCTCGATTGGTTCTGGTTCTGGGGATGCAGAGCAGACCCAGAACCAGAAGACCTATTACCTCTTACAATTCACACTGTGTGGCTCAAAGTAACACTTCTGGATTTAAAAGCGTATTTGACATTATTTTGACTTCTTCCCGTTTTTCCACTGGAGCTCCTGGCCCCCAAAACGCCACCGCCGGCTTTAAGTGCAGCTATCACTTCGCTAGCTTACAGCTTACTGCTTACAGATATATTATAGCTGTGTCCGAATTCAGGGTCTGCTAATGTGTATCAAGCTTCAGTATAACCAAAAGTCTTTATTAGCCAGCTCTGTCATCACAAAATTCAAAAAAGACTTCCCTTTTCACTTCAAAATAAGAGCCTCTAACATGGACGCAACATGGTGTTGATGTATTTCTTATCAGTCTCCTAATGAAGGCTTCATTAATTCACCGTTTGTCATGTGTTCATAGTATTTAGAGTTAGTGAGAAAGACTTGACTGGTGATTTTTACTGTTGAGTTTTTGTCCAGTACTGGTCTGGCTCCACACTTACATCATTTCTACGCTTTTTGACAGGACAAGAAAGATTTACTCTCATTTTTCACATAAAAGGATGAGGCTTTTACTTTTCTTTTTTACAGCATTTCTAGCAAAGTGACTCCTTGGCATTAGAAGCTGAAGGGGGATGAGAGGGCTGCGGAGGCTGTTTCCCCAGTGGGATTCAAACAGAGCTCCGTTCATAGCCAAGACAGGACGAACATACATGGGCCTTCCTGCGTTTTGCATTTCCTGCGCTGTGGTTGTGTGACTAGCGGAGCAGCAGGATTTTCACACTAGACCAGGTGAAACCAGAATGTTTCAAATGGAAAAGTTCCAAAGCGGGATCGATCAGCGTCTTTAGCCGAGCTTTAGTGAACAATTCAGTTCTCTCCCTCTCTGTGTTTTTTTAGATGAATATATATTTTTTAAACATTTCCACAATTCCATATTGCAGTGATTTGCTCCTGTAGAATAATTAGCTAACTTAATGTACTGATATTTTCGCCAGAGAGCCACTCAGATTTCCCATGATGCTGCATTTGCAGGGAGATGATGTCACACAATGTGTGCTTTAAATGTGTGTCATCTCAGCTTGTTGCTGAAGCTCACTGTCTGCCAGGTGTTAGTCATTTCCTAAACCCAGGCAGACATTACCTTTGCTCACTGGCCTTTAAACGGAGGAGGAGAAAAACGTGACTTTGGATGTTTTTATGCGTGAAATGTGGATCTGAGTCAGCAGATAAATCTTCTCTCTATTCTCTGCTGATGCGATTCTTCTTGAGGAAAAACAAAAAATCTAAAGCTTAGCTAGGTGGAAAATAAGCGTTATCCTTGTATTTGAGTTATAAGCCAATGTAGAGTTGTTTCTGACATAGCAATGGCCTGGGAGTAATATCGAGTCACTTTATAGTATTTCCACACTCCTTCCTCAGAAACTGCAGCTATCTGCACAATCTGTTCCAGAAGCACAATCGGTACCATCAGCTAATTTATGCTAGTGCTAACAGAAATACTTCCAGGAAGGAAATTTTTATTTCTTTTTTTTTGTATGTCATTGTAATGGTAAAAAGTAGTGTATGATTTAAAAAGAATAACAAGAAATAAAAACAGAAACAGTTTAACCGCAAGTAAATGTATAAGTGTATAAGTAAGTATATAGAGTAGCTGGTGTACAATAATCAAACATGAGGAAAGATTATTTATAAAAACATCAACACCTTCCAGCCTCACTGCACAGAGTTAAAGCTCCATGGATTTTTAACACAGGATTAAACTATACTAAAGGTTGTGACTTTTCTGAGAATGGGCATTAGGAAAATGTAAAGTTTAAAGCATTGAATGTTGTTGCGTCCAGATGTGGGTCAGTGTAAAATCCTCTCCATGTTCTAATCTAAAATGTTTTCATTAGCTTTTATGATCAGCATTACAGAATTAAAGACTTGAAATGATCCGAGTTTCATTTAGTGAACTGAGTTACTGAGATACATGAACTTTTTAATAAAATTCTGACTTATTGAGTAGGACTGCATGTAGATCATGTAAAGAGACAGACATTTATAAAATTCTTATATATGTAGACTACATCAATTTTTGTCTTTTAGATTTTTTTTTGACACATTACATTTTAAAATTTAAAATGCTATGTCTGCCCTTCGTACTCCCAGTACAGTAGGACATTACATTTTTACAGTGTTCTCCTCCAGTGTGTGTGCTGTGTGTGTGGCGCCCTGGGCTCTCCAGAGCACACCCAGTGAGCAACATGTGAAACGGCTGCAGCCAGTCCTCTGGGAGAGCCATGAACTGCCAGCTCTGCTGCTTCATCTTTTTCTAAAATGATATTAATTTATAATAATCCACTCATAAGTGGAGCAGTCTCTGGTCTGTTTCCAGATGTTAATATAACATGCAGAGGAAAATAATTTTATGCTGCTGTTTATGGACCACATGTGTTTATAACTCCTATTACTGAGTGGATATTAATGAGAAATAAAATGCTGAATTGAATATTAGGTCAGTGTTAAGGAGCCACATTTTAAATGAACTCAGAACTTAGATTAAAAAAAACTTGAATAAAGGTTCATTTTTATGTTAGTGGATACATTTATAATATTTAGTATAAAATGTTTAAGGGTTGATTCTAGTGAAATGGATAATTGAAATAATAATTTTAAAAAAACTTTTAAAAAGTGAATGTACTGTATGTTTGGTTGTTTTTGATCCAAAATAGAGAAATCCTTCTTTAAACTTTCTCGCTTTTTACATTGTTAGCATGTTAGCTGTAGCTTACAGTTCTGGTAAAAATACAATAACACAACAGCAAATGACAGACCCAAGGCCCATATCACCAATCCATGCTTCATATTTCCCTTTTTAATTCATCCATCATATTTGTGAAATTGAATGTGAAACGGGGTTAACCACTAAATCAGTGCACAGTATTTTTGGAAGATGGGAATGATTTAAAAAAGGATCTTAAATTTAAGGGTGCACTGATTGAATTTTTCTGGCCAATCTTTAAAAGGTCTGACCTGCTGATTCTGATTTTTTTTTTTTTAATTTTGTCTGAAAAGTCACTAAATATGGCAACAAAGTCACTAGGTTGGCAACACTGGGCTGACTATTGCTACCTACACACTAAGATGGGCTTTACATGGAAGTATCTGTCACCTGCAGCTCACACAGAATGAAGTAACCAGGCCGATTTGTTGGTGTCTGTTGCTTAAAATGAGAGGATTTTGTAGAACAGATTTCTCTCGTTGCCCTTCATGAGTTTTGCCGTTATTCCCAGAACCTCCGGGCTTTGAAAGTCTTACAAAGTCATTCTAATGCAGGTCTTTTTACGTTTTCGGAGATGTTCTGTGGTTACTGCTAGCTGTTTGGGCAGTTAGATGTTACAGATTGTTGCACTAATCCAGCAAAGCAAATATATGTTTCACAAAGTGTGAAGCGACTGTTCATCAGTGTAACGTCTGTCCTCTGATAACACAGATTCACTGCATTTGCTTGAAGTGTGGTTGTGTGAAATGGTGTGTGTGTGTCTGAGCCTGTGAGGCAAAACGATGCCGACCTGAAGGCTCAGACTGACCCTCATCACCCTGAGCCTCCCTGTTAGGTTAGCTTTACACTCAGCCGGCCGCTTTATTCATTCTTAAACTACAGACTTTTTATCCTCGTTGTTTGTTGACATGTTGTGATGCTATAGCATTATTGTCTGCGATTCCCATCCCTTTAAATATGCCAACGCCTAGTAATGTCTAGTGTGTGCGAGTGTGTGTTTTGTGACATGAACATTGTCACTGATGTGTTTTGTTCTTCAGAACATTTGTCGGAGCGGAGCAGTGGGCAGAAAACCCGGAGGAGCCCCCTGCAGAGCCTCTATGAGGGGGAACAGGTCAGTGGTGTGGGAACACGTTCCCTTCTTTCAGAAACCTGAATGCTGTTTTGTTTTTGTTTGCTTCTTTATTTTGGGGCAGCGTTAAAAGCCCCTTTGATTTTTGTGTCTTGTAGTCAAATTGCACTGCTTCAGACGTTTTGTGCCTTAAAGATGCGACTTTGCAGATCAACTGCATTTTGTTATATTTGTTTAAGAAAGAAGAACCACTTCCTTCTCTTGCAGTTATTGTTAAAACATTTTACAACTACATAAGTCGCAGAATATAATAAGTTATTCTCTTAATGTATATTTTTCATTTATTGATCTAGTTAACACCTCTCAGTTTATTATTGTTCAGAATGTGCTCAGAAATAGTTTTTTGAGCGCATAAACCTTGTCTTTGAATTTGAAAGTTATCAATATTTTTCCATTTTTAAAAGCAGAAAGCATCACCAGACGATGAGACCTTTAGATATTCTATTTTATCACCTGCTTTTTATTCTTTGCTGCCTTCGTTGTCAGTTGTGTTTCATTTTCGTCTGGTTGTGTTGGTTGTACGCTGAGATCTCACACCCATCCACTCTTTCAGATTTGAAATGCTTTGTGTAAAAACACAGCAGCTGTTCCCAGTTAAGTCTTTCTGCGCGGAGAAGGAAGGTTTAATTTTCATAAAACAAACAAGCTCCAGCAGGTTCCCCTTAAATTTAACTGCTAGTAATATTTTCTTCATTTTCTTTCCTCCTGAGGTCTTAACTCCTGATAGAAAAACTTGCTAATCTCTCAGGATGGAAATTATGAGGTAAACTATTGGCCAGACACACTTATATTTGAGTTTGTCCCAACTCAACCGTGTGCAGCTCTTAAAACTTAGAGATTTGGGCAAAATTAGCTATAAATATTGTAGAGTAAATACTTAAAGTGGGGAAAGTTGGTGTTTAACTAACCACCAATTTTTCAAGTTTCCCCTTCTGAAGAATGGAGAGATCTTGGCCTCATAGAATCTGAGCTCGTAGTGACGGACATTTTAAGACATTTCTTAGAACTTATTGCATTTTACAATTTTTCCTTGAATTTTAAATCAGTAAGATAAAAGTTAAAGAGATGGGCAGATCGATCCGATATATCGATAACATATCGGTATTGGTATCTTGAAATTTCATCTTATTTTAGTATTGTAGTTTCTCAATTCTACCCAAAAACAGATTTTTGTTTTGCTCTCAAATTATATTTTTTGCACTTTAAGAAAAATATGCACATGAATTTGCTTCATTTTTTATTATTATTTTTGTTTATCTTGTATTTTGTAGACATCTATAAACTTTGTCCAAATTCTGTTCTAGATTTTAATAAAATGTTTCTAAGAAAAAAAAAACACAAAATCACTTAGAGGTCAGCAGTATGACGATATAAAAACCTACAGTACATAATTAAAGGTTTTGATTATTGGTATCAGTATTGATGCTATTGGCCTACATTTACTTGGTATTGGATAGACAGCAAAAGATTTAGTATTGCTCTCCTGTCTAGTGCAGGGCATTCTGGGTAAAATACAACCAAAACCAACCTGCGTGTCCAGTGCTAGCAGAAGGAACGACTCGAGGTTTTTTACCAAAGACAAAAGAGAAATCCTACAACCACTAAAATCTGACGCCACTCCATTTTTGTTTACATAAAGGAGAAGGAAGATTCCAAAAATGGAGCAATAAAGTCAGAATAAGAGGAATGATTAAGACATTTTATGGTCAGCAATGATGTGGCCGGAGTCACCATGTGATTGTTTACAGCACATGAACATTTCCTGTAAGCTTCATAGTGTAGCTGGCCCATTGTTATTTAAAATGTCTTCCAGTTTCAGTTTATTAAAATTTTAAATGTATTGACCTTTGAGAGGATGTTCTTGCATTATGATGTCATTACCATTATATTACTTGAAAATGGTCTCAAAACAAGATCATCGTTTACCGCAATAACTTTTGGGACAATTTATCTTCCAGCAACAATTGTTAAGGTAACAGGCCTTGATGCATTTGGTTCACCTGAAAACCAAACCCTTTGTGTTAACCCTCAGCTGCCGTACCAAGGCTGTCTCCCAAGGACATGTTTGTCTTGGACGGTCCTAGTTGCTATTAATGTCCCCTCATTGTCCACATGGACAGACTTAAAGGTGAGGTCTAGGTTTACGTGAGAGTACAGGCCAGGTTCTGCTGCTCAGAGCGTAGCCCCTCAGTGTTTCCTGGATGTTCCAGTGTCTGTCGGCAGACACAGAGACCCAGTCATCGGATTGGGCACAGAGTCAGACTCTGAGCTCTGGGGCTGTGGCCACTGCAGTGCCAAGCCAGCCCGAGTAAATAAAAAGAGTAAATAAGACATTTGTGCCAGTAGGAGAACAGAATGAACTAGATGACCCCTGGTTTTACCAGGTAGCTGCACGTTCCAGCGGCCGTGAGACCACCCTCTGTGGAGTCAGAGCTTCACTCACCATGGAGAAGTGAAGTCCTCATGACATGCAGAGTATGTCATGAGGACAGAGTATGAGGACTCTGTCATGTATGGATGCATACATCTATGTATGCATCCATACAGATGCAAGACTGTATGTCCTGCATCTGATTTAATGAGGAGTGTGTCTTCCATTACAATACACTGCAAAAGAGGTTTTTACCCATCCACTATAATCTTCAATATACAGTGCATCCAGAAAGTATTCACAGCACTTTACTTTTTCCACATTTTGTTATGTTACAGCCTTTTTTCAAATAGTCTTAATTAATAATTCGCCTCAGAATTGTCTACCTGAGGGACAAGGCCAAAGTCCAGACTTGAACCTGCCTAAGGTTTCTAGGGACGGGTGTTGTGAATTAGCTGTGGCTCTGAACATTGTGATGCAGGCATCAGATTGTCTTGAGCCATGTTTCTAGTTTCTGTCCCTATCAAATAAACTGTAAAAAAGAGGTAAATAAAAAAAGAAAGTGGAGCGAAGTTGGTGACATCATATTGAAAAAGACTTGAGACTGGAATTGCTGCCAAAGGAGGGATCAACAAAGTATTTATCAAAGGCTGTGAATATTGATGTAAATGTGATTTCTTGATTTTAAATTTGCAAAATTCTCAAAACCCTTTTCCACATTGTCATAATGGGAGATATGTGTGTAAATTGTTGAGGAAAGAGATTCATTTAGTGGAATCTGGAATAAGTTTTTTCAGACGGGTTGTGTATTGAGAGCGCAACACCAAGTCATGCATATAACCATCTGATATGTGTGATATGCATTTATCAAAAGTCAAATATCATGAATGTATTTACAAGGTGTGCTACTTTTCTGTCCAAAAACATTTCTGAAACCATCCCAACCTGAACCAAACTAAACTCTCTGCTCTTGGTTTTCTTTCCCCAACAGGTGGAGTCTGCTGTGGCGGCGGTCCATCAGGGTCGCCGGGAGCTGCTGGAGGAGGCCTGTCACTCCTACACCCGCAAACGCAGAGTCCTCGTTCCCGAAGACCTGAAGCACATTATTGTGGACGACCAGCACGGCCTACTGTACTGCTACGTGCCCAAAGTAGCCTGCACCAACTGGAAGAGGGTGCTCATGGTTCTGACGGGAGTCTCCGGTGACCACAAAGACCCGCTAGCCATCCCTGCCAATGAGGCCCACGTCCCGGGAAACCTCCGGACTCTGTCCGAGTACTCCACCCCCCAGATCAACCAGCGCCTGCGCTCCTACTTGAAGTTCATTTTTGTGCGTGAGCCATTCGAGCGGCTGGTCTCTGCTTACCGCAACAAATTCACTCGAAGCTACAATACAGCTTTCCACAAACGATACGGCACAAAGATCGTCCGCCGGCACAGGCCAGACCCTCGGCCAGAAGCCCTGGAGAAAGGGGACGATGTCTCCTTTGAGGAGTTTGTGTATTACCTCGTGGACCCCGCGACCCAGCGGGAAGAGCCCTTCAACGAACACTGGGAGCGGGTGCACTCGCTGTGCCACCCCTGCCTCATCCACTACGACATAGTGGGGAAGTACGAGACGCTGGAGCAGGACTCCCGCTACGTGCTGCAGCTAGCCAGGGCGGACCAGAAGGTCCGCTTTCCCGCCTCGTCCAAAAGCACCAGGACTACCGGAGATATGGCAGCCGACTTCTTCCAGAACATCAGCCCCTTCTACCAGAAAAAGCTCTACAATCTGTATCGCATGGACTTCCTGCTCTTCAACTACTCCGTGCCAGCCTACCTCAAGTTCAGATGAGGCCGGGGCGTCTTTCAGACACAAACTTATGGATCTGCTTCTCTTTCTGCTTTTAATGGAAAAACATGACATTTTCATATCTGAGCAGGTGAGAAAAACAAACGTTGGCGAGGACATCCCATGAGGAGATGGGAGTTTCTGACTCATGAGGCAAATGAGATTTTATGGAAGACGTGGAGTTAACAGTTAGTCACTGGCTCTGAATGTGTGAAATGCTGTTCAAGTTTTGGTTTTCTGCTGTTTCAAAGGTGAATTTGCACAACAGGTGATCTCTCCGGAGCAGTGGTGTCCACACTTTTTGCCATGTGGGCCAAAATTGTAAAGCGGAAAGTATCCATTTGCCACACAAACTTACTTTTTTTAACAAAATGCTAGATCAAATTTCATTGTTCTGTTTTAGGTTTTTTGCTCAACAATGAACTATAGATGGAATGTAACTGGTCTTAAAATGGATCTCTAATTCATGTAAGTCTAAGTTATACTCACTTTTGCCACCCATTTGTTTGCAAACGTTTCCAGTGTTTGGACAGCGCTGCTCTAGAGGCTGCAGGAGGAGAATGAATTGTATCCAGATCGTGTGTGGACAGCGAATGTCTCCAGACATGTGCCTTGGATCGTGGGCCTTCACTTTGTCCCTTGGCAACAAAGACAGCTTTTCTAACTGTGACTATTGTTCTGGGGTTTTTTTTACTGTAGGAAAAGATTTTTTTGTGTAACTATTATTTTAATTTATTATTTCTAGCTCTTAAAAAAAAAAAAAAAGCCAAACCAAACTAGATACATGTTCTTCCATGTCTTTCAAATAAATGCATTTTCACCAAAATGGTCCCATGTGTTTTATTTAACTGAACAAATTGTTTTGTTTCTTAATTTTACAAATGCAGAAGTTCTACAAATTCAACCAGGCCTGTTTTCTTCTTTATGGACATTAAAGAAATAAAAAAAAGGCTCCACACAAGAATAAACCATCTGACCTCAAATACTGCCGTTTGTCAATAGGAACACATACTAACACAGAGACAAGTTTAATACAAGAGCCTTATAGTGTCTGTTTTATGTTAACATACACACACAATTATGTCTATTGGTCATAATATAATCACCTACCATCTAGCAATAACAATAGGCGTGCAATAATTGGTGTTTGTACTATTTCAATTTGAACCCATTAAACTGCATGTGAATAACGGAGGAATACTAAGGACCAAAGTACTGAAGAAGTTTAGTTACATTTTTTCTTACTTGGATACTTGTTTATTTGTTTACGTTGAACTGGTCAGATCTGTGACCTAATTCTGACCAGGAAGCTCTACCAGGAATCAGAGCAGAATGAAATACTAGCTGCATTTCCGTTACATTTGTGCACAAATCTTTGTCAATATTCTGCTAATGTCAATAAAAAAAACACATTTTCGCAATTGCAATGTTGACATGAAATAAGAAATGAAATTAAAATCACACGTGAATAAGCTTGTTCACATGAAAAGTTATTAAAAATCATGGCAGCGATGGCTGTAAACAGTTACATGAAATATATCCATAATTCAACCATAGAGCTCGCTCTCATTTATCAGCCAATCAGGAGACGTCAGCGTTTTATTCAGGCCTACATGGGAGCGGCTACCTATGCGGCGTTTTGGGGAAATTGAAGTCATCCGTTTTCCAGAAGAGCTGTGGATTCAACAGGTTGGAATGACAACTTTTTATGAATCCTCTGATGCTGTGAGAGTTCTGGGGGAGAACTACTCAAAAACAAGCCGTCATCCTCCTACTACTTCCTGTCGTCTTATTTATGTTTTCCACCAGTAGTAACCATCACGTGACTCGTGTGATGCAAAGAAGTGTTTCCATTGCACTTTTGTAGAATATATCCATTTTTGGTACGGCTGAGAAACCACCTCATCTCAGCACAACAACTTTTCATTTAAAAACGTTCATTTTTTTTAATGGACGAGTTTTCCATTAAGCAAATTTATCTTCATAATTTCAATCTGCACAATTTAACTGTTAATGGAAATGCAACTCGTGAGGAATCGCTTTATATTAGTGGATTTAGTGGAGAATTTATCTCCGTTATCAATAGAAGTTCTCACATATTTTAGCTTACACATGTTTTGTGATGTGTCGTTTTACTCTTACATATCTTAAGTTTTTTCTATGCAAAACGACCTACATTGTAACCTACATCAATCTTCTCGTGATAAATATTTATTTTGCATAACCTTAGGTCAGGAGTTAACGATCCCCTTTTTGCAATAGCTTAAATTTCTTACATATGCTATAGTTGCATCTGTTCATCTCCTGCCCATAACCTTTAAACTGCATAATCTTGGCTCTGTTGACATTCATTGCTCTTCTGTTGCCGACAGATTCTTAACCAGACTGAGATTCTTCTAAAAGACTGAAATCTCACCCTTAACCCACAAACACTGCCAATTAGCAGCGTGTGGTAATGTAGCTCTTCTGAGAAAGGCTTCTTCAGGAATATAGCACCATCCATAACACGTTTCCCCAGGTTCTGCTAACAATAAACAGCCTGGTAGAATGATACTACCACCACCATGCTTCAGTTAAGCAAATGGCACATACGAGGCCGTCCTAAGGTCATATGGGGCCTCAAGCAGAACCTGATTGAGGGTCCCTCCTGTTCAGAACATCAGCATCACTAACAACTACAGATGTGGAGGAACCTGGGAAAGGGGCGGAGCTTAAAGGGATCAGGAGGAATAATTGGTTATTATTTGCTGAGCTTCAATTCAGTTCAGTTTATTTCTTTAGCGCCAACTCACAACAAATGTCATCTCAATGCGCCTAAACAAAAAAGGTAATTTTAATTCACTCACACATACATTTCCTTTGATCCTAGTTATCAAACAGGGCATTAAGCTCAGCTAATTATTCAAATTTGTTTTAAAAGTTTTTATCTTTTATTATGGGAGACCTCTAATGTTCTGCGTTAGCAGTGGGCATACTGAGGGAAAATTTGTGGAGCAGAACTTTTCTCTTTTGAGAAGAACTTCTTGCAGCTCGTCAAAGACAATCGTAACGTCCAGACAGTTTACTAAAGATCACCTAAACAATCAAGACTGACAGCAGAACAAAATCTGAGTTGCTGTTTTTTAAGCTACACATTATGTGAGCATTTTGTTTTCCCTTATAGTGAATAATGATTGTGACAGAATTATAGTTTGATCCAAAGTCAGATTATAGCATCTCTAATTATTAAGTCACCACCTGTTTTTTTGTTTCATTGTCTTTCAACTGCAGTTGCAGTGAGCTCAGCGGTGTGCTTCAGTCTTTCACATCAGGTACTGGTGCTGACCAGAAGCCCGGTCTCTTCAGAGCTGCCCGTCATAAGAAACCTGAAGGTCAGGGCCAAGAAAGCAGTTCCCAGCAGGTCCCCCAGAGCCGTGAGGTAGGGGATGGAGTAGTTATCTGGATCCAAGCTCCGTCTCCACAGCCAGCGGATCATCAGGACGGAAGAGTAGAGCAGAACCACCACCTGCAGGAGGACGAAGCTGGGCTTCAAATGCAAACACTGTGCAGTTTTTATTATTACTTCTTGCAGTAAAGTGTTTCTAACCTGAAGCAGAGCTGCACACAGGTAGCAGATGATGAAGGTAGGCGTCATGGCGGTATGGCCTCCCCGCAGCAGCTGGACTGTGTAGAGGAAGAGGAGGTGACCCGGTACCACAAGGGCGACCAGAACTCTGGCTGATTTAGAGTTCACATCTGTTCAAACATGGACAGAGAAGCAAACCTCCAGTAGGTACAATCACTGACACTCACAGCTAAAGAGTCAGAAAATGTAGAATCACCGATTTAGCCAACATGTATGTTTGTTCTGTGGCAGGAAGCCAATGCCTGGGGCTGTTTGGAGTTAACTTCATTGATTTGTGTTAGTTTAAGTGGCAGCCATTTTGTTGTCTTGGCACACTTTGTCTCTTGATTTTTTTACTTTGGTTGTTTTATGTATGAATATGTTCTGGACGCAACATTAACTGCCCATCCAGGACTTGAAGAAATCTGAACTGATCTGAACCCTCATTTCTCTAACTAAGACAGTATGAAAGGGAAAGTATTATGTAAAATTGACTCTTTAATCTTTACGTCATGTTATAATGCTATTCCCTCATCAAAAACATACCTGGAGTGTTGCTTTTATTCTTAAAGGTATATTTGAGAAGTCCTTTAATCTCCATGGCAACCACTCAGTTATGCAAAACGGAGCAATTAGCAAACACCTGGTGAACTCCTTCTGCAGTTTCCAAACTTCTGCCTCACAGGACAATCCTCCACTCACTCCTCCATTCACTCCTCCACTCACTCCTCCATTCACTCCTCCACTCACTCCTCCACTCACTCCTCCATTCACTCCTCCATTCACTCCTCCACTCACTCCTCCATTCACTCCTCCATTCACTCCTCCACTCACTCCTCCATTCACTCCTCCACTCACTCCTCCATTCACTCCTCCACTCACTCCTTCAGACTAGTCAGCAGCAATTAGCAAACACCTGATACTAAACATCAGCTGAGCTCATGATAGGAGCTACTGCTCAGAGCAATGCTGGTCACAAATATTGTTAAAGGGTTAATAGAGGAGCCATGTTGTGATGACTTCTCGAAGGTGGAGCTTTAGAAGGAGCAGGAGTTTCTTAAAGAGACAGAGGCTCAATTTCAAGGCGTTAAATTATGACGTCAGTTTATTTTATTTTAGAATTTATTTTAAATTATATATATATATCATATATATATTATATTTATAACATTTATGACAACTGAATGATAGTAAGAATAGTAGTAATAAAAATATATAATTGGTGCTATAAAATGGCAGTGTGGCTGGAAAACACATAAAACTGCCCCTGTCTAATGTTTTCACATTAGCAATGCTGTCTCATAGAACCACATGAATGCATTCAATTTTTTTGACACATTTATTAAGTTTAAGAGCGTCTGCCTACTTTTGCCCCTGAAAATATAAAGTGATTCACACTAGACCCTTAGTTAAGCTTCACTTGACTTCAAATAGGTTTTGCCCTCATCCAACATGCTGTTGACTGTTGAGCATCCAACAGTATGTTGGAAAAATAGCAGATTTTTCCAACAGTATGTTGGAAAAATCTGCTATTTTTCCATCACACATTACATTGCATGGAGAGCACACATAATTCTGTTTAACGTTGTATTAATACATCTGTCCCACTTTGAGACTTTGAGTTTAGTTTATTAAACTGACTTCTTTTTTATTGGCCTGTCTGTGTAAATGTTGGATCTGTTCATTTTTTCATGTTTTGAGTAAACAAAGTGCCATAAATAATGAACCTGAAAATCTGATTTTTTTAGTAAACATTCCCACTGAAAAACATCAAAACTAATAAGAATGACTGTTTTTGTTATTTTATTTTTATTTCCCAACTAAAGCTCACTATTAAAGACATTAGTGAGCTGCTCTGATATTGATCTATTGACAAAGGGTTAGTAAAGACCCAGGCACTTTTTTAATGTAACATTGTTGTTGGTTTGACCTGAGGAGCAGAAGGCGGTGCAGGGTCCAGGACAGTCAGCACTCATTTTTACTGGGAGAGCTCCAGGAACGCTCCAGTAATGGAGGTAGGTAGACATCCTGCTTGCTTGGACCGCCACCAGATTTCCTCCAACTCCTGCGAGAACACGGAAACATAGAGCAACGGTCATCGCTTCTAAGGAGGCGCGGCAAAAGCAAATGAGGCGGATTAGCTGAGCCGGTCAACAACTGATGTCATCCAGGATAAGTTGCTGTGGAATATTATCTCTGCTGCTGCTAAATTCAGGTATCAGTGGCAATGTGAACAATCCATTAGGGCAGATCTATTCAGTCTAATTCTATGGTTTGTGACATCATGCTTTATTATTTATTTTATATTTAAAATTCCTAATCACACTTTCTGAACCATTTGACAGGTTTGTTGCAGTTTATTTGTTACATGTTTGATCAATGTAGTCAACTTGTTGTTTTTGCCATTTTCAGTTTCTTTATTTTTGATTTTACATTGGATGTTATTTTCCTGACTGAACAAACTCCAGGTGTTTTTGTGTGTTTGACCAGGCTTGTGAAGCTACTGGTGTGTTTAAGTGTTCTACTGGTGCAGAGTTATCAAATACATTTGTAATACTCTTTATTATTGTTTTAAAAAAAGAGAATTGTTTCAAGTCAATTCGGCTGTTTTTCTGTATGGAATCAGAATCAGCTGATGCTAAACCTCAGATATCAGTATTGGAAGTGAAAAGAGTGGATCGAAGCATCCATGGTAAAATAGGCTTTTAAATCCAGAATCACTATCTAGGGCCTCTCACTATACTTGGGGAAAAAAGATTTCAGAAGGGCATTTTTTTCCCTCCTGAGAACAAAGGGCAGGTGCTTTAGCGCCACCTTGTGTCTTTGGTTTCTCGCCCTCAGAATCACTGTCGACTCTCTGAAGATACCTGTGGATGATACGAGTTCAGCATTTAATTTCCTGTTGGGACAAATAGAGTATTTGTAGCTGAAGTGACTTAAAAATAAGGAGAATAATAAACAGCACAGTTCAAGACCTCCAGATTCAATTGGGAGGGGTTGCATTTAAATGTCTTTAAACAAAGAAATGTGCCATCCTCATGATCCATTATGAAGAGAAACTACATCCTATGTTGAATCAAGGTTCTGATTTTAAACGCTGAGTCCAGAGCGTCAACAAATAGAGAAAAAACCTTAATCCATATCCAAACAATCACTTTACTGGAAATCTAATCCAATTCTGTTTCCCATGACTCCTTTCTTTCCCCTCAAACTGTCTAAAAATTCATTGTCAAGTTGCTTGAAATTTTCCATCTGCCTCATAGCCCCTCCAGCTGATTTTATGAGCAGCAGAGTGACCTACTCTCTGCTCTCAGAGCTCTGAAGCACCCGGATGATTGGAACAAAACAGGGAAAGTGTTCCTGGTCAACAAGGCATGAGAGGAGAGCCTGCATTGGAATGCCAATGCACTTCCTGGAGCGGGATGGCACAGAACAGCAGCCAGTGAAGGCATAGTTGGCATTCTGATCAGGCTTGTGGTCTATGTAAAGGTCGTTGTTATTGCTCTCCGCTCAGCATGCCGCTTTGTGGTCAGCAGGACTCGGGTCACAGACGATCTGGTTCTCCACGCCCCTCTGAGGATCCTCTGACACGGAGACCAATCAGACTCCAGCGGCTTTTTCATGGCTAATGATTGATGACGGACTCAGATGTGACGCTGAGCTTGGCCTCAGCAGGGCTTTGGTTTGCAGTCAGGCTCTGGAGGAGTTAAAAACACTTAATCCCGTTATTCATTATGGGATTTACTGCTGGCTTCCAGCGTGGCTCAATCATTTCCACATGTCATCATTTTCCGGCTTTGCTCATAGTTGGTCTCTTAAAAGCAACTCTTTAGAGAGAGAAATGTCATCATTATAAAACCCGTCATTGTAATTTATAGCATCGTTTTAGCTCAATTAAAAGGATTATATGGACAATGATAAAAGAAAAACAAAGTTACTGTTCAAATCTCTGGAGACACAAACAGAGGATGAGTGCTTTATAAGAACATTTTTTACAAAACATCATTAAACATCTATTTTTAAACAATTGCTCTTCTGCTTATCTAACTACCTGCACTATCTAGCTGTACTGTGATGGACACGGCTAGCTTGCATGTAAAATGAGTGGAGAATCAGTTCTGGAAACCGTTTATTCCTACTGCAAATTGACAAATTTATCTTAACTTTAATGTTCCTTCGAGTTATTTTGACAAATCTTTAAAGATTTTTCACATTTTTTCAAATGTCAAATTTAAAATTATCCATAGATATTATTTAAGAAAAAAGCTTTCATGTTTTCTTTTTTATGTTTTTGTCATTTTTCTTTTTGTCTCCATTCTGAGGATAAAATTTATCCATCCAACAAAAAGTTAATTAATTTTTTGTTCCAAAAATTTTAATAAAAAATGTACACATTTCTAACACCAAAATTGTGTCCATTATAATAATCTCTTGATGATTTGTAGGCTGTTACTGCCTTGTGAGTAGTTAAAGTTAAAGTTTGTCTTGTCAGTTTTTAACTCACCGTTGATGATGGGGGTGAACACAGCCATGCCTTCAAAGCTGGGGTTGCTCACAGTTTTATCCAGAATCAGACCACCAATGCTAAGATGAAAATATGATTACATATAAATCAGAATAGAATAGTTTTGTTAAAAATGATTTTGATTCCTAATGAGGTAAAGTTTTGACTTTTTGGAGATCAAAAGCTCATGAATCAGTCTTTGAGTTGAGGTGAGGAGGTGATCAGATGACTCGTCACTGGTGAACCCACCTGCTGACAGACATGGCCAAGATGACCGGCTGCCATCCTGACTTTAGGACTTCTCTGATTGGTGGACTGTGGCTGGCGATGATGACCCACACGGGGGTGAGCAGCAGGAAGAAGCCCCCCACCACGGTGGGCAGGTACCACAGATCTGGAGGGCAGCAAAAGAAAGAATCAGAAGACGGTGAAGACAGCAATCTGGCTGTGATGACTCAGCTCTTTTCTAGCTATTAGCAAGAAGTTAATCAGGATTTTGCTGCCCTCCTCTGGTTAAAACAAACAAACAAAAAAGAAAAAGTTAAAATGCATTAATGATGTTTCTATAAAGGCTTTCCAGATGTTTGTATCACAAAAATCCCTTTCAGCTACTCCACATCTGGGATATTCTTGTTCTTTATTCTTTAAAGCGGCAGTAGTATGTGTTTTCCAGTCACATTGTATCATTTTTTAGCAGTCAAGTAACTATGTTACCTTCACTTGCTAGAAAATTGCTGACTGTATCAAATATGACTTGAAAGAAATTTGACTATCTAATTTAACTCCTTTAAATTGGACCTATGTCTCTTTAAAAACTCCTGCTCTTTTTGAAACTCCGCCTCCAGGAACTTATCTCAACATGGCTCCTTTATTAACCCTTTAACAACGTTTTTAGCTGCATTGCTGTGAGAAGTAGCTTGTATGATGAGCTGTGCTGCAATTGTACTGCAATTAGAAGTACCATGCTAATTGTTGCTGACTAGTCTGAAGGAGCATAGTGGGGAGGGCTGCTCTGTGAGGCGGAAGCTTAGAAAGTGAGAAACTTTGTCCTTGAAGACGGGGCTAGGTCCACCCAGGTGTTTTGCTCAGTTGAATGGTTGCCATGGATATGAAAGGATTTTTTTTCAAACATGCATGAAACACTCCAGGTATGGTTTTAATGACATAATGTAAAGTTCATTAAAGTTAGTTTTACACTATATTGCCCCCTTAAGGTAGGTTGTCTCTCTGACCTCTGTAGGTGAAGAAGAAGCTGCTGACCCCAGCAAGCAGGGACAGGGTGATGAGGTCACCGAGGCTAGCAGCGATGGGCGTGGCCACGTTGTCCGGGTTGACACCCAGCTTTCTGGAGCCAATAATCACAGCCACCACCACCAGCCCTGTCTCAGCCCACAGGACAGCTGGATGAAGCTGTCGCATCACATCAACTACATCGTATTGTGTCAATTAAAGCGTTGAGCGTCGGGCTGACCTAGAGCGAGTGCGGCAATGAAAGCAGTGCTGATGCTGCTGGCACACAGGATGGCAGCCTGGACACCGTCCACTCTCTCTCTGCTCAGACGGCCCAGAGCCACGGCGGCTACGGCAGCCAGGAAGCCCACAACTGTAGCCTGAACCTGGAGGCAAATTCAAAGCAATGTTAAATACAGAGTCCAAATAGTGTGTGTGTGTGTGTGGGTGTGTGTGGGTGTGTGCGTGTGTGTGCGTGTGTGTGGGTGTGGGTGTGTGTGTGTGAGAGGGAAAGAGAGTGCAGGCCACCTGAATGAGGGCCATGTTACAGAGCACCATCCTCCAGCGCTGCCGAGTCTCGTCCATCTGCCCCATGTTGGCCTGCAGATGGGAACAGATTTACACAATAATCCCATTTCCTCACAAGTCATTGCAGAAACTTTTCAAAATGCCGAACATCTCGTATTTTACTCAGTCTCATAACAGACTTTATTTTGCAGTGTGTGTTTAGTGAGTGTTGCGCTCACTGCTGTTGACAGACGGGATGCCAGTGTCATCTCTAGGTTTCCCTTCAGCCCCACCAGAGCCGGCACCAAGACGAACACCTCAGAGATCTGCTGGAACACCTGCCAGTGCTGACAAGCACAGAGTGGCATAAACAAATCACAAAGTCCTAATCCACATGTTCAGCTCATCCTCATGCCCTTCATTCTGTCACCAATTTCCTATGTGAGCTAGATATCTACTACAGGTGTGTAAAACTTCAAATTTTAGTATTGATCTGATAAAAATACAGAGTCAGTATCACCAATACCCATACCGATACTGATACCGATACTTATATAAGTTTGATAGATCATCAAACTTCTGACCTTTAAATGTTCTCATGGTTTATTTAACCCTAGTTTTAATTATTTTAAAACTTTGGACAATGATAAACAGAAACAATAGAAAACCTGTGTGCATTTTTCAGAGATAAACAAAGTGCAAAAAAAATATAATTTGAGGGCAAATTAAAACAAAGTTTTAAAGTAGACTTAAGAAACTACAAGCAAAATTTCAAGAGGGAGTCTTATCATGTTACTATCGATCTGATTCTAACATCTACTTGGTATCAATTTTTTTATATTTTGAATCCATCTGCCACACTTTAATAATTACATGTATAAACAATCTCATTTCTTACTGCCTGGCATTAAATCAAACTGATCTTTTTTTTGGTCTGAAACAAAAGTTGCTGTAACCGAGTTGCTCCAAAATCATGACTTAGTTGTTCATCCGCCACTTAAAGTGCTTCACATACTGTACCTGTATGATGGAAATGTTTAAGAGAAACAACAAGAGAAAGCATAGAAAACCGACAAAAATTCAATAATAAAAACCAAAACGTCACTCTAAATTTCCATATAATTCTTTCCTCATGATGTCATATTTTGTAAAGTGCACCAGTCCCTCCGGCAGCAGCACCAGGATTCCCTGCTGGGTTTGTGTTCTCAGGTGAGCAAACCTCCTAATTTTCCCTCCAAATGGAACAATGTTCTTTAAGGTTAAACACGTCAATCTTCCTTTCATCAGACGACTGGTCATGTCGTCTGATGAATGTCTTTTCCCCTCAGTATATTTGTAAACTGCTGTGTGGTTTATTTTTTCGTTCCTTTCTGAATGGCATCAAATGAATGAAAGTCCCAGTCCTGTTGTCATTTACAGTGGAGCTTAGAAAACTTATTTTCTGAGCAACAACTGGCTCTAAAGAGTTTCAGAACCACTAGTTTGGATCCTACCAAGTTAAGTAGTAACAGCTTTTCTGGCATGCTTCGCTACACTTATGTTTAAACAAAAAGCCCACTCTGAAGTATAATTCTCCATACTTGCGCGGCGTCCATGACCGGCCCGGCCGGCAGGATGTGGAGCCGGACCGGCTTCACCATGAGGCCGCCGGCAGAGCGGCTCCATCTGCAGCCAAGGCCTCTGAGCTGGTTCCCTGGAAACACAGCTTGCAGGGACGGATGTGCCACCGCCATGACACATCCGTCTGAACCCATCACCGCTTCAAGGCTCTGCTCAGGTGTGAGATGACATCACTTCCTGTTCAGCCCAAGCCCTGTCACCTCCACCTTCGCTTTGAAAACTCACAACGAAGTTAGTCTGACTTTAACTCAGAGGGACGTTCAGCGTGGAAGTGGAGTGTACACACACACATCTACTTAATGCAGGACTGGTAGGAATCTTCTGACACACACACACACATACACACGCCTACACACCCCCACACGCACGCACACACACAAAGACCCCCTTTGTCTCCTCACGCCTCGCTCTTCAGCAGCCGGGCGGCCGAGGCGGAGCGCTGGACGGCCGGCCTGAACAGCCTCCACCTCCTCTGGGACAAGGACATCCAAAAGGCCAGGAGCTTCCTCTCTGCCCTCCCGCTCTGCCACTCCGTCTCCCTCCACATGTCCCTCTGTTTGTCCCCCATCCCGTGATGCCCGCCTTGAGCCTGGAGCCCCTTCTTCATGTCGACGAGGTCTGGTCCAGGCTGTGACCTTCTGACTGACCCCTGTGATGCTGCGTGTCTTTTAAATTCCAGATGAATAGAGACAACGACGTTTTGATCTGAGAGGAAGGAGGGAGTGTGAAGGAGGATGAGACACTTTTTCCTCTCCAGTCAGGTGGAGCAGACTCCTCCTCCTCCTCCTCCGCCTGCAGCGGGCTGTTGACGCACTCAGAGCTGCAGCAGGTGCTGGACCTGTGGCCGACACGTGGTGCTGCTGTTGCTCTGTGGGAAGGACGAGCTTTTACCCTGCTGGACTTGGGAGCGGAGCGAGACACACGCACAGATCCCATCTGCTGTCTGTCAGAAGTCACCTGGTTTCCCTACATAATCTACCGACTCATATGAATTCCCAATCAAAACTCCTCACAGGTAATCTGTCAATGCAGGTGAGACAGGGAGATAAATAAAAAATCCTCACTAGTTCAGATTGAATCTGTTCCTGCATTGTGCGACGTCTGATGTGTGCAGATGATCAGCAAGTGTGTGACCTAAAAGTCCTCACAGACACCTACATCAGGACGATGACTCAGCTGAAAACTGTCCTTGTTACATGGCTGCTGTCACTGCAGCGCCCCCTAATGACCCAGGCGGCAGAGCTCACACTTAGTAACGCAGCACACAATACAACCTACTGTGTTTTATTGAGGTTTTATGTGACAGATCAGCACAAAGTAGGGAGGAGGTGAAGAAGGGACATGTTTCATTTATTCAAATCTGAAGAAAATATGCATCTGAATTCAACTCCACTGACTGTGACGCTGCTAAATAAAACTCAGTTACATTCAGGAACGGCAGATTTTGAACGGAGTTGATCTGTGTGTAGTTCAGTTCCAGCAGTGGCCGTTGTTGATGTGGGCAGTGTGTCCAGGGAGGCATTTGAAGGAGGGGCGCACAAGTACAACACACACTGCAAAATACAAAAGAATCTTACCAAGAATTTGTTTTTGTCTAGTTTATTGTGCAAATATCTTGGTACACTTGAAATAAGGCAAAATTAAATTAAAGGTAACTTTGTCAACAAGATGCAGGAGCTTGTTTTAGGTCAATAATTCCTTACTGTTGATTAAAAGGACAAGTTCCTTTTTATCAAAGGAAAAAGAACTCCTTTTTACAACAAAAAATGTTTTGTTGTAAATGGAAATAATCTGCCAGTGGAACTAAAATTTGTTTGATCAACATTAAGGGATGATTGCCTTAAAGGGGCGGTATTATGTATTGGTATTATGGTGCCATTTTATAGCACAATCAAGTAACTAGGTTGTCATAAAAATTCTGTATACATTAAACATAAAAGAGATTTGATGGTTTTAGTGTACTAAGGTAATTGCACTAGCAGCTAACCAAACATACCGTGTCACATTCGGGGGTTTTGCAGTGCAAAGCTACAAGTTTTCTGTTGCTTTTATGCCCAAGCAGCCAGTTAAGAGTTGGTGCTTCCTGTTTGTTGCTGATAATTAATACCGAACTTTACAACACTGAACGCAGCACCGTGAGAGGTGGTGGTGGCAGCATCATGATATGGAGATGTTGGTTGTTTTTTTTTAGCAGACACAGGTCAGTCAGAGTGGTTGGGAGGTGAATATAGAGAACTTCAGTGAAATATGTTCTTTCATTACATGATTGTATAGAACACTGTAGCCAAGATTTCTATTTAGACACGACAGAAATCTTTGTCATAAATTGTTAGTCATAAAGCAGCTGCCTGTGTCTCCAGAATGTTTTATCTATAATCAACACCATAAACGCACCATCACATATTATTTGACAAAACGTCGGCAGAAAGATAACAAAGCATTTTTTTCAACACAATTTTTTTTATGGGTGTTTAAAAATTAAGATAAAAATTGATATAATTGTTTTGCATGTAACTGGATTCACACCAAGTGTCTCAAAGCGCTTTACAAACCAAACAATCCAACCTCTTTACTGTCACATATAATTTAATTTACAGGCTAATAAATTCATGTTCCTGAATCTGACACTGCTTTTACGTTCTTTGGCATCTTTGGAATAATTAAAACTTCTAAACCTCTTCAGTGAATGAATTATAATAAACTAAATTTAATGGTTTTTCCAGATACTTCCTGCATTTAGACCTGTGTGTTGACACTAACAGAAACAGCAGCTCTGCCTTATCTCTGAAATCTGTTTATTTCTTTCCATGGGTCAGGTTGGGGTCACCTCACAGGTCATCCTGACCTCCTGACTTCCAGTTAAAACCAGATAACAGTGGACTTGTGTTCAGCTTCCACATCGGCTACTGGAAATCCATTTTAACTCTGGGGAATTTGTAAGCAAATCATTACTAAGAAAATACCTGCCTACAAAGATCTCTTTATCATACAGAAACCTCACGGAGTGTTTCTTGGACCTCTTCGGTTCCCATAGATGTCATGTACTAAACTCCAGTTCTAGTGTCACTAACCTGTGCGCGGTCCAACAGCATTCCGGCTGTCACCAT
The DNA here is from genome assembly GCF_003331165.1 of Xiphophorus hellerii. Lineage (NCBI taxonomy): Eukaryota > Metazoa > Chordata > Actinopteri > Cyprinodontiformes > Poeciliidae > Xiphophorus > Xiphophorus hellerii. Next base: position 32,694,683 of record NC_045691.1, on the reverse strand, counting down.
ACCCTGACCGGCCAGCAGGTACGAAGGCAGAACTTGGAGGCACATGGTCCAGGATGACTGTCCACAGGACAGGTGGAGCTTCTCCTCCCTCATCTTGTCAGGACCAGACAGCAGTGCTGCCGACGTTCATACTGTAAAACTGACCATCTCTAGTCCTCTCACTCCGACCTGGAGCCCAGACTCTGTTTGTCTTTCAGCGTGCCAGTTTCATTTGCTGTGGGTCAATCAGCTACAGGCCTCTCCACATCAGCAGCAGCTGGATCTGTGGCACGTTTGCATGGGAACTCCGGACACGTTTACATTCCAACCATCTCAAATTAGTAGACATTATAGTTACTTAAGATATCCCTAACTATCTTAAATTCTTAAATTAACACTCATGAAGTCAAACATTCATTTTTGGATTGCTGGAATGTAACGGATTTTAAATGGAAACGGCCTAGCATAAATGACAAACCAGCCCGAGTCATGTAGCGTCACATTTTCAGCCTCAGAGTTTCATGTCTCAGACAAGGCCACTTTATTGTTACTTAAATCATGTAGTTAAAATATTACATGTTAAGTAAAAATATAGGGCAAAGTTTACAATTTATTGGGCATCTTGTCATAGAGATATTTACATTATGCAACATTACGTTATACCCCGAGCAATTCATTGACTGAACTGAACAGTGGTTTGCCTCACCATCTGTCCTCATTTGACGTTGCTAGCTGCCAGCTCAGTTTTGGGAAAAGATGCAAACTTTGCACATTGAGCTGAATTTGTTTGGAAAGCTTCTTCTTTTTAATTTTAGCCTCCTCGAAGCCAGCCTTACTCTTCCAACTTTCCACCATGTTCACTGGGTGCTGCGTCATGTTGCGTCTCCAAAGGCAAAACAAAAGGAGATCCGCCAATGGGGCGCAGGCTCTGACAGGCCGGCTACATATAAAATCAGCCTCACCATTTACATTCCAATCATCTGAAACTGGTTTATAACTTGTCATATGAGTTAATTAAGATATTTATAATTATCTTAAATGAAATCAAAATCAAATCAAATTTCATTTGTATAGCACATTTCAGCAGCAAGGAATTTCAAAGTGCTTTACATCATAACAAACACAAAAACACAAAGTCATGCAACAGAATCAACAATCAAAACATGACAAATTACCATTCGAGATAGTCAAAATGCAGTTGTTTAGTAAAAATTTGTTTTTAGATATCTGCAATGTAATAACTGATAGTCCTATGAAACTGATTTTATGTTAATGTTCTTTATTTAATACCTACTAAGCGAACATATCCTTATGTCCCAGTTTATTCTTTTTTATGACAGTATTATTGCAAGCAGTAATCTTCCAACCTTTTAACTCTGTTTGATTTCAGTAACTATTAATAAACAAGAAAGGCCTCTTCACCGCCCAGCTGCTATTAATATACAGACCTCAACCCCAGTTCACGTCTCATGTTATATGTCAAACACTGAGCTCAAACACGAAGGGGCCACAGATTACATTCTGTCTTCATGTCATCAGAGTTGGCTCTGGTGCATTTGTTGCTAACCTGCTAGGCTTCCCGGGTCTTTCTTTGGGGTATTCTGTTCTTGGTGCTTTGTGGGAACTTTGCTCATGTGTAGCACCCTGCCTCCTGTAGGGCTTCATGAATATGTGCTCCCAGGGGTCATCTCCTCCTAGCTGTCAGGTGGCTCCAGCTGGGTTCAACCCAACTGCAAGATAGCAACACGGTCAAGCAGCAGAGAGCAGCTCAACAACAGGAGACAACTGGGAAGGTCTGATTCTTCTTCAGCATATTTAGCATGTGGCAACAATAGTCTAAATGATTCGGTTATGTTGTTATTATGTTGAATTTACAGTGAAAGATGTCCGGGTCAGCTGGTGAGCAGAACTGGAGGCAAGCACAGGTCATCAATGGTCCCAGCAGACCAACCACAACAATCAGACTGCGAGACATATGCGATCCAAAGCCTCCACTTCCAAAGGCCCCGGTCCGGATCCGTCCGCCATCTCCAAAACCTGCCTCTCTGAGCGAACGAGGTCAGCAGCAAACCCCTTCAGACGATCCCTCCGTCCAGAGGAAAAGGGCCCAGTCTCTGTCTTCTGCTTCAGGAAAGAAGAGAGAACCTAGGAGGGTCCAGGTCCGCTTTGTGGATGCGCTGGGTCTTGATCTGGAGGAGGTGAAAGTCTTCAGACGTCAGGAGGACCCCCAGATACCCCCTCACGTGATGTTCAGGCTGTTGATGAGCTCTGAACTGACTTTTGGAAAGTCACCTGAGCTGAACATGCCTTACTTCAGACCCTGTTTCCCTGAACACCCGGGGGGCCTGCCAAACTTCCAGAACCGTCTCTGCTCTCAGAAAGTCTCTCTGGAGAGTGTGATGTGCTCAGACCAAGGTATAACAGGAACTGTACATGTACTTAATTTAGCTTATCAGAAAGAGGTCAAAGTGCACTACTCTTTCACCAACTGGAGAACGCAAACACACACAACAGCTTTGTGGGTATCGGGTGAGTACCCTGGCGACTGCGGAGCTCCAGGCACGGATGTTTTCAGGTTTCGTCTGCCCGTCCCGCCCTTCATCTTGCAGCCAGGAGCCATCCTGGAGTTTGCCATCTGCTACCGTGTGAATGGATGGGACTTCTGGGATAACAACGACGGCAACAATTACAAACTGGCATGCCACAGTTACAAGGTGACCGTGCCGAGGGAGTGTGAGGACAGCCTGCTGCATTTCACCTGAGTGGCCACATGAGGGAGCTAGCTCCTGTTAATGCCTGTGGGAGGACATGAATAGCTTCTATATGAACTCTTACCTTGGTTTTCCAAATGTTGGAATGTTACTCGGTTCATCTGGACGTTTATCAGTTTGGACTTTTTCTGTATTTTTTCCCAGACTACAATGCAACTACACAGCAAATGTTATGTTATCAGCATGTAGCACATCTAATACTGTATTCATATACTGAATATTTTGCATTCAGTATATGATTACTAATATTAAATTGATCATTCTTAACTACAAGTCATAAATTACTTATTCATTTTAAAATGCTTATCACCCAGCAAATTAATAAAAATATATTTGTAGAATCTTTTTATTTACTCGTTGAAAACTTTGTTCTGCCCTGAGAAAATAAAGACCTGGAGGAGAAAATAAGTATTTGTAAAAGAGAATCTTAAAAAAAGTTAAAAAAACAAAAAGATCACATTGATCTTCAAATAATTTTCTTAAATTTTTTGTTGTTGCTGCACGAAATAAGAATTTGGTCATCTACCAACCAGTAAGAATTCTGTCTCTCACATTTGGTCTTAAAATTGAGCAAATTGGTTTTAAGATAATAAATTGGCTTGATGGAGAAAAAAAATAAAGAATTTTTTGATAAAATGTTTTGGTGCTAGGACGAGGTGATTTTTTTGGGGCGGGGGGAGGTTTCCAGCCGTATCAAAATTGGTGCATTTCACAAAACTGAAACGGAGACACTTTATTCACATCACACCAGTCACATGATCAACAACCGGATGCCGCTACTGCTGGAAAAAACAACAAAGACAACAAGAAGTGGTGGGTAGGATGATGATGATGATGTTTTTCAATTATTTATGGCCTGACCAAACTTATTCAGTGTGATTTTAGTTGCTTTTCTTACAGATTTGTAGCTGCTTTCCTGTCTTCCACTGCATTATTTGCACCTGACTGAATCTGTTGCCTTTATAAAAGACATCTGTGCACATTCAGTAAGACTGGGACAGGACCAACAAGCTGTCTAAGGACAGCAGGGACAAAGTGTAGACCTGCACAAGGTCGGGATGGGCGATGATTGGTAAACAGTTTGGTGAGACAATTAGAAAGTCAAAGGACATCCATATTCCTGTCAGTCTCCCTCAGACTGGGGCTCCATGCTGGATCTACTCTACTAGACCTCATGGAGTCTCACTCATCATGAGGAAGAGAGATCAGCCCAGAACTACACTGTAGGACCTGCGAAAAGACCTGAAGCGAACTGGGACTACTGTCTCAAGGGTTTCCATAGTAACACTGTACCATCATGGATTAAAATCAGTGAGTACAATGTCCCAATGTTGCTTTATTTAAAAAAAACAAAAAAAACTTTTTTCTTTGTGGAAATAATGCTTTTCATTCCACTTCTCAATTATGCACTGCTTTATGTTGATGGGTCCCATAAAATCCCATTAATCACATTTTGTCTGTTGGAAGGTCTGTAATGAAGAACTTCTGCAGTGTCCTGTAGAAAGGAAGCAGCAGCCGGAGCAGAGAGCAAACCGAGTGCTGACCCCATTCCTGCGGGACTTGTTTGGTTTTATAAGGAGGATTATGGGGAGAAAATGTTTGCTTGACCTTGGATCACAGACTCCCACCAGCCGTTCACTGCAGCGTTTCCAGAAATGTCTCAGCCCAGATTCCTGAGTGCTTCCTGCCAGGCCTCTTTCATCTGGACTAGTCACTGCAGCTGTGTGACGCACTTCAAACCAGCAGTCGTCTAAAGTTTGGCAGATTTTGCAACGGGTGCAGTAGACATCAGAGTGTTTTGACAATTTTGAAAGACAAGATTTTCATTTTAAACTTTGTGGTGGGGGGAGGGGGGAGGGTATGCTTTCTGGAGCCCTTTAAACATAATTTATGTTATTGCATAGTTGTACTTATTCTGATGTCGTTCCAACACTAGATGGCAGCACTGCTTTACTTAGTGATAATGTTCATGTTGCTAAGCATATCGGAACAAAGATCTTTGTCAGGGTGTTCAGTTGCTGTCAATAATGCTACATTCAAGACGGAATCAAGACATCCTGCTTAAAAAAAATCTAAATTACTCAGGTACTATGGGGGAACATGCGACAATTTTGTTTTGAGTATCATCATCATATGTCAGGATTATATTCATATTTTCTATCCTTACGCAAACGACAACATTGTGTAGGACATACCTCAGGATATACTCAGTTAAATATATTCCTTGTGCAAACACAGCTTTCAGATGTTGTAACTTTAAAACATGTCTATCTAGGACATGGATGTTAATAATAAATCAATATATCTAATGCTCATTTTTGCTCCCTGAAAGAAAGGGTGAACTATTTACAACTGCAAACCCAACAACGGACCTTAGTGGGAGTTTTATTTTATTTCTCACGTGCAAAATGGCTACATGTTTGAATGCTGTTGGATGAACATGCAGGCTAGCAGCCAGCATCTCTCTATGCAGATGGAAAAAGTGATTTGTGTATTCTGAGATTTCTTGATTCTGTGATCCATGATCCATCCAGGAACAAAAGTAGAGGAGAGTACCGCCATCAATTGTTCATTATAACACTGGGTCACCATGGAAGCTGAATGCAGACTGGCAGATAGGGGCTTTTGCCAACTGAGGAGTTACAACTAAGGGTTTTTCTTAGGAAAATTCATCTTCTGCTCAAGAGACTTAAAAGAAAATGCTCCCTTCCCAGCTTCTGTTAATTCAATTCAATCCAAATCAATTCAGTTATGCTGGTTAACAATAAATCAAACATATAAGAGATTTAAAATTAGGATTTACTCATTTGCCAAGGGACAGAACACATTCATCAACATTGTATGTGGTGTGGTCAAATGAACTAAAATAAGCACATTTTCTTCAGTACTCAATATTGTCAAAATCTTATCCTAAAAAAATTAACTAATTAATTAGTCATTTTAGTCAAATCATGGAGATTCAAAGTCAACTACATAAAGTCATATTCAATAGTATAAGTTCGGATGAGGCTAATTTGTCTTTGAAAACCTTTAATAAGGTATCAAACATATATATTTTAGTAAGGTTACATTTCTGTATTAAAGATGTTTCTTATTAGTCCGATGTAATAATTCGATTTCATACATGTCTTTATTAACTGTAAGCCAACAATCATCACAATTAATAGAAGTAAAATCTTTCAAACATCCGTCTGTGTGTAATTGTTTTGTGCTCAATTGTCCTTGTGGTCCACTAGAGGATGAATCACAGCTCAACATAAAGCCAGGACAGACCTACTGTCTATGAAGAGAACAAACAAAACATGAAGCAGCAGTGAGTGGAGAGTAGTAGGAGAAAGTAGCAGAGTGAGGAAAAGTGGTCAGTATAATACAACAACCTAAGCTTACAGCAGAGTACTATTTTTGAAGAAAGATTTTATTTGATGAATATCCGATGGACAAGAGCAATGCAATGTTATTTCATTGTAGATTTTTTTTTTTTTTGATAACCTGAGTAAAGACAAAATGCAGTTTTCAAATAATTTGAAATCTTAAGGATTAAAGTTAAACACATTTTAGTCCCCAGTGAAGTGTGCATTACAATCAGAGCTTTTTCTGAAGCTCAATAACCTGCCAAAAGTCACAAGATGTCTCTTTGGAGCAATAGTTAGAAGATCTGATAGAACAAGCTAAATTATTCTAAGTACTAAGTACTTAAGTATTACTAAGTATGTACATGAGATGACTACGTAGCAGCTAAATTGCTATTAGGCTACCGGTTGCTGTTGTTCCTGGTAGGCTTTGGCTTGACGTGCGCTTAATCACGATTCATTATGGTGATCTTCATTTGAACTTGTAACTATAAAGTCATTTATTTCCTTCACAATGTCAACACCTGAACAGAATCACACTTTACTTTAAATAGTCCCACCCCCTCCCAATATACTCAGTACACAAAATAAAACGCGCCCCGTAATGGAGAAAAACACAAGAAAGCAAGATATATGGCTCCTACATGGCACTGTTAATTTAAACATCTGTTTAGATGTAATTTAGGAGTCACATGACCATGCTGAGGTAGAAGACAGTCCAAACATACTTAGATAAGTCTAGATCTGGCCTACGTAACAAAGCACCAGAGTGATGCTCTTAGATCTGAAAACTTCCAGCTATTACAGGTTACGTAATGTGTCGTGTGTATTTTGGGGATAATGGGCACTGTAGTTCCTGTAGGTTCCAACCATCTGTTTTATGGATTACCCAGGCTAAAAGCAACAGGTACTAAAGGGGCACTCACTCCGAGTTGCAGTGACGCAGGAGTACCAGAGATTTATTATTTACAATGCGCCGCTTATTTTTAGGCATAAAGGAGTTCATCACTCTCACTTGGCTCGAAACTGCACAACATATGTTCAGCGTGTGTGTCAGCTACGGCCCAGTCCCATCGGAGGAACACCCGGAAGTAAGGGATGTCCCCCTCAGACGTGATGGCCTCCCCCCGTTCCTCCCACACACCTCCACGCTCTTCCCATCGGCCACCGCAGTTCTCAGCCAGTAGCTGCTGGTTTCATTACTCTAAACAGTGAGGGGGTCCTGGAGTCCTCCAGATCAAACTGGACCTGCTGCCTGTTCTCACACTGATACCAGCGCCGCGACAATGAGGTCAGGACTGAGTCACCAGGATCAGAACATGCTCACCCCAATAGGTTTTTCACATTGTGTTACATTAAAGCAAAACAAAAAAAGTTCTAATTATACTATTAAGATTTTATTTGACAGAACACCAAGTAGAGCATAACTTTGAAGTGGAAGGAAAATTATACTCTGTTTTAATCATTTTTTCCCCACTAATAACCCAAAAGGGCTGATGGCATTCAGCATGCTTTACTCTGCTTCCCCTAAATAAAATACAACAAATAAATGGCATCATAAATCTATGGGTTTTGCCGTTTCACAAATGAGAACAGCAATAATTTGGGTTATGTCATAAGAGAAAAAATGGGGGGTCATTTTTCAGACATATTTTCACTTTATTTATTCATTTATAAATGTTAAAGTGTAAAACTAAATACTTTCATAGCAATCTAAATATTTAGCTCTGAGTTAAATAGTTAGCTTGTAAATTAAATATTTAACTTGCTATTTAAAAATGTAGTTTGAACATGACATTTATAAAAGCATGAATAACATTATGAAAATTTGACTATTTAGTTTGTAGCTAAATATTTCTATCTAAACTACATATTTATCTTGGAGCTCAATGTTTAATTTCAAGCTAATATTTAGTTTGTAAACTTAGTTTACTTGCTGTGTGAAATATTCTATACAATGCATACCACAGAATTTTTCTGTCCACTTCACAACTGACTGACCTACAAAATAATTATTAGAACGTGGCTGTAACATAACAAGAGGTGAGGTGACCAGACCGGGTTTGGTTTGTTTATTTTGTTATATTTCAGTCTCAGCTCAACCAACAGGCTTTTCGGTGATCTCATGCACCACCATCACCGTCTGAGTGTGAAGAATCAGAGAAGGGAGATCACAAATCTCATTAATCCTCAGGCAGGGTGATGCATCAGCACATATTAGACTGGATGATTGAACAGGCCCAGTCAGGTGAACTCGTTCCTCTGAGGGGATTCAGCCGGGCTAACCCGCTTACCAGGATAATAGTTTGATCAGAAACGGGTCACGGTCTGCATTTTGTCCAACAAATGGTGTTAGTCTGGAGCAACAAGATGAACTTTGCTGCCGTTTCATTATTTGCTTCACAAAGCAGTTTAACTGTGACTGAGGTTAATCACAAGGCTTTACAGCCCAATCATGAGACAAATGAAGTTAACCTGCTTCTCATACTGGCCTCTATGAGAAGAGGCCAGTTACACGGTCATTTTAGTTCATTTGTAATGCCTGAATAGTGAAGGTTGGGTTGGTGGATGGATGGATGGACGGATGGACGGACGGACAAACGGATGAGTTTCCGTTCCAGACTGTGTAGGAAGCTGACCTCCTACTTTAGTAAAACTCATTCCTGCTTTGCTGTTCAAGACAAACACACAAGACAAACTCAGTTTGTTACCAATAGAAAACTTGTATTGTGCAGACAATAAATAGTGCTTACAAAGGGATTTCTGTCTTGTACATTGACAAGGGCTCATTAAGAACATTTTACAGTCTTGATATGAAACTGATCAGTTGAATCGTTGAGACTCACACAGCTCAGGGTTGTGACTAACGTTACTGGAGTGGGACTGGTTGACTTCATCACATGCACCCCCTCCACTCCCCGCCACCAGTGGCCTCAAAAACAAAGTCTTTGAAAATAGTTTGTTTACAAAAAGAAGTCCCTGCTGGTCTGCTGGAGATCTTTGTCCTTCCTGCTGCTGTGACCGGGAGGTGAAGGAGTGCTTCCCCTCAGCGAAGGTGGAGCGTGCTGCATGCCGCCTCTCCTACCAGCAGACTCCCTATTAGAGACATAGCCTCCAAGGTTTGCTGAACCCAAATATCAGGACAGCCACTGATGCAAGGTCTTCTCTGACAGAACCAGATTTAAGCAACTCTTCACAGAAGAAACCTTGCTACGGCCGGTGGAACCTGCACATGAAGGAGATGAAACAGAGGAAATGTGTGAGTGAGGTCTTAAAAACTAAAAGTCTGTGAAACTATTATTAGCTCCATGAACAATGCTGCTCAAGCCCTGCTAATTCAGCTACAGATGACATAAGCAAAACGTAAGCTGAACAAGCGAGGACATTCATTACCGTGGCGAGCCGGGCCAAAGCAGCACAACGTCTCATCTCCTGGGGAACGGGTGAGGATAAATTTAGGCCCGGCTCCGCTTGCTGCACACTTATTGATGTCAGACAATTGTACAATATTACAGTGACCCTGTTACACACCCAACCACTGACACCAATTAATTGAATAATCAATTAATCAAATCAAATAAATGAGCACATTCTGCAGATTTTTTACGGAAAATTAGAAATGCATTAAAAGATGAAAATAAACTAATTATTCAGTTCCTTTTTCAAATAAGAAAAATATATGTATATATATTTTTACTTACAATGCTGACAGCATTGCTTTAAATGCTGAATAATTTGCAGCAAAGAATGTATTTGCAGCTAACAGATACTGAACATCAAAATGGGAAGAGCATCAATACAGTCTAGAGTTGATCTCCTGATTAGTTTTGGATTAAAAGATTAATAACTGGATTGCAAAAGGGGATTAATAGAGGTTTTTTTCTAAACAATTTGAACCGGGTGAAGCTAAAGCTGCCACCTGAGGAGTTTTGGGTAGGACAGATTTACAGACAAAGATTTTTTTGAACTAAAAAGCAAAAATATATATATTTCTGGTACAGTTTTGTCTTTACTGCTCTGAGTGTTGTTCTTTTAGCAAATAGCCTTTTTTGACTCTATAAACCAGTTGCCGATTAATTGATTACTAAATGAGTTGATCATTTCAACAATCGATTTGTTTGCGATTAATCTGATTACTCGCTTCTGTCCAGTCGTCTTGTGCTCACCTCGTCAGATGCTTGCTAGAAGAATGAACTTCCATCTCGTTGCTCTTGAACTCGTTCAACTCCTTCCTGATCGCCGCCTGGAGAACAAAAGCAACATGAAGCTTTTGGTGAGGCCTAAATAGAGATGAAGAATCTGTCTAAAGGCAGATTATGGGGATTAACATAAGAGAGTGTTTTTACCCAGTTAAAAAAATTTGTTTTCTTACATATTTTTAAAAATCTACATATATTTTCTATTTTAAGTTTTTTTTCATAACACATTTTACATTAGACCTCTGTAGAATTTGATGGGATTAACCTTTTTATTTGAAATGGTGTTGGTTTAATTGGTCATAATTGACATTTCCTTACATTCCAGAACCTTCTTTAGTAAAAGACATATGATCCTTTGTGTTTGGGTAAAACAGAAGCGGGGGGGTTTAATGGCTACCTTGTCAGCAGCTGACAGTCTGGTCCATGGCTTGTCTGCGCGTCTGTCGTAGTCCTGAGCTTTGGCCACTTCCACATAGTCGCTGAAGCGGATCAGGATCTTCCTGTCCCGCAGCTCATCCACGGTTGGCCTCTGGTTGAGCTGCAGGAGAAAGGTGATTGGTCAGCAAAGGTCAAAGAAAACTAAAAACATTAATGGTTCGTACGCTTGCTTTAATCCGTCTTACCTTTCTGTTGAGCCGCTGCTTTATTTCCCTCCTCTCTTCCTGCTCAATCTGGTCATTTCTCTCTGTTGAAACAAAAACAACAAAAGATTAATATCAACATACTAAAGTGAATGAATGAGAAGCATTCAGAGGAAATATGTACACTTCCTAAAACACCCCATGATTGTAACAAATGCAGCTCTTCATTCTCTCAGCAGAGAGATGTTTGGAAGCTAAAGAGTGAAACCGGAGCAGGTCCACCACATTCAATGCCAACTTCCTTTTAATAAATTTTTTTCCACAAATGTATTCATTATATTAGCAGATTTTGTTGCTCTTATGCATCGTTTTCATAGTTGTTATCAGAGCTGGAGCGTGTTGCTGCTGTGGATGATGAGGACAGCTGCTGAGGGTTCACAGGTGGTCCAACACACACAGGAGACCCAAATCAGCACAAAATGTGGGTCTCTCACATGGTCGTTTCATAATGTTTCTGTAGTGACGACAGCAGCAAAGCAATGCCATGAGTTCCTACATATCAGCTACCAAAAGCACATATGTTTCTCCTTCACAAGTTAGTCTGCAGAACCTGGATCAAATAATATGACATGGCCAGAATTATTATAGAATAGTCTAGGCCCATACTAATTGGTAGAAATACTATATGCAAGTAAACTAAAAAGCACCAAAGTTAGGAAATGCCTTAATCTGGTTTAAAGGTAAATGTGGCAGTTTAGTTCCAGATGTTGTGTTTGCAGTTTGTAAAATATTTGCTTCGTTCCTTTTTTTAAAAAAAAAAAAATTCTCTTTGGTAGGCATGTTGTTTTTCACTTCCAAATAAAATTATTTTGAATGTTTAGATTATAAAAAATGGGGCGGCAACCAAGTTTTATAACATAAGAAAATATTTGATGGGGTATGTGTATATCGGCAAAATAATGGAATACTCTTTGTTTGTATTTGTTGTTATACTTCTTTTCAAAAGGGAATTTATTTAAAATTACATGATTAAAAAAAAGTTCTCCAGTTAATTTATTAAGTTTTATATGGTCTATGGAAAATGAAATAACTCAATTTTTAAAACACTAAATAAATTATAAAGCACACTATTAGGAAGTGGAAAATCATTATCATAGTATAAAGTTTAGTAACTTTTAAATTAATCGTAAAAAAAAAAAATCTACTAATAAAAGATATTAGTGGTCTTTCTGAAAACGTTTCTTAACTTTGTAAGAACTAAGTCACTCATGGGTGTGACGGTATTAAAGTTGCGTCCAAGTCCCGGCTACTTACGCTTTAAGATGTTCCGGCTCTCCAGTTCCTCCACAGCCGGTCTCTGGCTCAGTCGCCTGCGGAAGAACACCAGAATTACGTTCTGGACCATCCTCACACCCTACAAGCTGCTCAGCCTCTCCGCGAGCTATCAGCACTGCTGCCGCGCTGTGAGCGCGAGCGACCGCCGGGAGCCGCGAGACCACTTAGCGAACAGCGGGTCCCCACCGCGGCTTCTTTCTCTACTCCAGTATTTTAAACTCCACATCGGAAAGAAAAAGTCCGGCTGCGCGTTAGACAGCACCTTTCCTTGCCGAGAAAGTAAGAGCGACCCTTTCCCAAAGAAAGCAGAACAGGTTGAGTATTCCAAGCAGCACAGCAGCGGAAGAGTGGCGGTGCCGAGTAAACCGACTGACCGACTGACTAGGATGCTGCGCTGCTTCGCTGCCTGGTTTTCGCCACATACTCGGTGCGAATAGGGAGGAGAATCTCCTCCCACGCCCCCCCCCCCCACACACACACACATACACACGCACACACACACAGGAGTAGACATTTTGTTTGTGATCAAATTGACAGCGTCCTGTTACACAAAATATTAGACAGGAAACGCAGCAAAACAAGACAGGAAAAAACCACACTTCACAGATAAAAAAAAAGAAGTTATATTTAGTCAAACAGCAATGTATTCTGCTCCTGCTTATGTGGTCATGTTTATGCATTTGACCTGTCTAAAATAACCAAAAAATTAGGATTTATGCAGTTTATATCTAAACAGATTAGAAGGAAGATCACTAGTCACGTTCAGTGTAGAAATAAAATACAGGCATGGATGGAAGTGCAGAAAAATATGTTTTGAAGGGGGGTAGGGAAGTAGGTGCTAGGGTATGAGTTGCTCCCTAAAAAGTCTTTAACAGTTTCCTGAAGAAAGACAGGGAAACCCAGTTCTGGTGCCTCTAAGTCATTCCAGTACTGTGGAACCAAACAGAAGAGTCTGAATTCCTAATTCAGCAGAAGGGAGTTAGATGATAGTGTAATAAACTGAGCTGAGATGGAGCAGTGATTTCCACCACCAACAGAGACAATGAGAGGAGCTGAAGGTGCAGGCTGAAAAATGTGATGGTATATTACCTGGGAACACAGAGCAACACTCAGAAGGATATTTTCCCATCTTTCACTCTACACTGAGGCTGATTTTTTTAATATTTATCTGTATTCACAACTTGGCAAAATGACTCTTTATAGAACTTCCCGCCCTCTGAAACCACCAATTTGGTTTTATTAATCAGAAATATGGAGAAGGTGGTATGTCTAAGTGGGTATATTCCTACACTTTAGTGCATGGGTGGTGTATTTAGCGGCTACAACACACCACACATGCAGTTTTTTTTCATAATGTTTCATTGAGTTCAGCAATACCACCAGATTGCTGGTGTTTTCAGCTTTTATTGCCACATTACGGGACTGAATGCTGATGAGTGTGAAGCCAGGAGAACAGAACCCACTCAACAGACACTAATTAGATCTGGCCATGAATATCTAAATCTAGTGTTCTCAAAAAACAAAGCCAGTCGTGTTTTGTGGTCTGCACAATGTTCCAGCATTTCTCATCTGTTTTTTATTTTTATTTTTTACATATGCTTATTTCTTGAAAAAAAATTCTTATGCATCTAAAATATTATCAGAGCTCACAGATTTAAGACAAAGAAACTTCATTCAACAGGAAACAGTTTCCTATTTTTTATAACCCTTACCAAAGGTTGTGACACACGGATCATGACTGAATCAAATACAAGATACAGAATCTTCATGATGGGACTGGGTAGTGTTGTTGGGGTGAGGGATGCCTAGATGTTTCTCCTTTAACTGTTACCCTGGCCATTGGCTTCCTTCTGTTCAATTAAAATTTTCCTTTATGTGTGACATTTCAAAGGTTCTCTTAAAATTCGCATGGCAATTGGATGCAAATATACCTCGTAACTTAATTCATGTTCACTTACTGAAACGTGAGTTCAAACTATGAAAAAGAAAACAAAGGAAAGTCTGCAACATTTGGTCCAAAGCCTTGTGAGCAATGAAAGAGTGGAAGGCATCTAGAGTGCATGTCTAAAATAATCTCCCTGCTCTGTGATGGCTTCAGCTGTGACTGGGATTATTTGTGGCTTAAAAAACAAGACCACAGACATGGCAATACTCAAAGCGAGTCAGTGTGCTAAATGAAGCAGAGCTACAGCCTGAAAACATTTCAGGTCAATAAGATTTGCCTCAGTTGACGGAGAGAATCAAAATCAGTTGCGGCCAGAAAAGCTGGATCAGAAGCATGTTACATTAGGAAATATTACTGCCGTGCTTTAAAAGCATCTAACAAAAACATCCCAAAAGCAAGCGTGAGTCAGTAAGATTCCAAGTTGGCCAACAAACAGTCTCCTGCATCGAACTGTGCCTCACGAGTCCTCACCCACACTCTGCTTGGCTGGAAGTAAAAGTTTCTCGCCGGTTGGAAACCAGCATGTCAAAGTGATGAGCTGTTTGCGAGAGTAGGGCTGATGGGAATGTCAGCTCATCAAAACTGGAGGAGAATGGGATGAGTCGAACACCGCTGGCCTGTTAGTGCTCACCCAGACGTGTACTAATCTCTCACTCCCATCTCTACAGTGACAGAGTCTGAGGACGACAGTGTCACAGCCGGATGTGGAATCAGAGTGAGTCCAGAATGGGGGATGGGACAGTAGTTAGGGGGAGTTGTGCCAGGGTTTGCATTCACTGGAACTAAACTTCTCACATAGTCAACCAGATGCTGCTTATTTAGGAAATTCAGCTCAGTTGTACTCCATTATAACTGGGTCACATTCATGTGAGACCGTAGGTCAGGAAACATGGTGTGCCTTTCTTCCTTACTCTACTCATAAATGTCAAGATACAAAAACAGTCTCGATTCCTGCATCTACATTGTGTAACCTTTTCAAAGGCTTATCGACATGAAACTCTGGATCAATGTCTTATCTAACCAGTTTGTGTCCAAGGTTTTGGCCTTTGCAGTAGGTCTGCAGGTCAACTGAGAGATTATGTCTGGATGTTAACCCTCCCACAGGGAGCACAGTGTGGAGCTGGTGACCTCAAACAGCAGGGTCTGGCCTCTGACACCACAGGAGGCTGATGCAACATTAGCCAGCCGTTAGGTTGCTGTTTCTGAGGTAAAACTTCTCACACAGAAAATACTTCAGGTGGTTTTGATTAGATGTCCAAATCCAATATGGCACAGTCTTAAAGAGACAGCTTAGAACACATTCTGGCAGTGCATGTTTTACATGTGAAGATTACATGTGTCATAACTCTTAGCCTTTGCATTGCTGTAGGTTATGATTCCAAATCTGAACTATTTGTCCTTAGGCATAAATTATGACATGAACATTTAGTAATTATATCTTTCAATCTTTATGTAATATGAAGAATAACCCTTTCATTATTTTAAATTTAATTCACCATCCAAAAAAAACTGATATATTGTTTTGAAAATTAATTCAATGTAGCATTTACCCTATAAGAAGGATAAATAGACACTCATGCCTAAGAAAAATAATAGAAAGAGATGAGAACCTGTTAAAGTTGAATTTATGGATGAATCAAACAAAGTGCTTTTTGTCATTGTTCATCAATGCCTTCATATTGTTCAGTTAATCATATATTGAACAAAATAGTGTTTGGAGGCTTTTCTTCTGCTCAGGCTAAGGTTAAAGTTTTAATATAATATTCAGAAACCGTGTCCTAAATCCACATTTAAAGTTTTGAAACATTCTAAATAGTAACGATAGATAAACTACTGCACAATGATCAAGGTATGGTGTAGTAAGTAATGGGAAGAGCGGTGATCTTCTGAAAGTAGGAAACCAGAAGTACAATTTTCCTTGTAACGTTGCTGCTAGCTTAAAAACACGAATTTAGGAGGTAATTTATATATTTTTTTATTTTCTAAACAATCCAGTAATTTAATATGGTGTTCATTTGGAGAGGCATTTATGTGGTCACTATTATTAAGCTAACATGAAGATATTATTATGAGCCATTAACACCCTATAATCCACCAACTCTAATGATCAAAATCATCTTTTGACAGTAAGACAGGAGCAGCAGCTGCAGTCTGTTAATATATGTTAATAGGACTCAAGTTTCTGACAAGGAGTCCAAGTCAAGTCTCAAGTCTTTAGGGCTGAAGACTGAAGTCTTTTATTTCTACTAATTAAGTGCCATTCAAGTCACAGTCTCAAACTTAAGTTGCCATTTCTGATATTTACACAGAAAACCAAACTTTAGAAGATAGTCAGGTATTGCTTATTTCTAGTTTTTTGAAAGGTATTAGTACTAAAAGGTCAACACTAAGTTCAGTAACATGCCTGTAAGAACATGCACGTTCACTTTCTAGCATTTTGTTTGCCTTTTATTTTTGGTCACAATGCTTACCTGAAGGCCACTGAACATGTCATATTGCATTTTCTTCATCCCAACATTAAAATACAAGCACAATTTTGAAATTAGGAGATTATTCATGAGTTTAACAAACACCAGTTTATGAAGCATATGAAGGTACATTCTGGAAAAATATAATCCAAGAGTGATGAGCATGAATGTGACAGTGACACCTGAACAGATGCAGATGGACTGTGTAAGGAGGTCCTGCTCAATGCAAAGCGGTGTAAAATTATGGAACAAGTTAAATGAGGCGTTAAAACAAAGTCAAAATGTATTACAATTTAAAAGGAAACACAAGGAGGTTATTTTCACAAGATATAATGGGTCAGAGATACCACTAATGTGTATATGTAAATTGAGGCCAACACATATGAGTGTGTGTGGGTATGGATGTATATATTTAGACATATGTAAACCCAGATAAAACGTAATATATATATATATATATATATTGTTTTGTTTTTATTTAATAATGAGGGTCCATCTCAAAATATTGTACGGGTTTATGGGGTAGGAGTTCATAGGTTTCTTACTACTTCCTACTCCTTTTCGAGCATGTTAAGATTACTGTGGTACAAAAAATGTGTCTTTTGCTTTCCTTCATGTGTTATTTTATACTGCTATCATATTCTAAATAAAAAAATACATAAAAAAATAAAAAAGCCATACCGTAGTCTCTGCTTGACAAGCTATAATCAGCCTTACTTAATGATTACATCTTGATAACCTTTCAGCTCAATCTGGCATTGATTACATAAGGGATGTTTTATAAATATCATCCAATTATTTAAATTTTATTTGTAAAAAGGTGCTTTTAAAGCAAAAATAACTGATGCATAGTCAGCAAAAACAGCAAAAGGCAGCATCACATTTATGCCGTTTTAAAGTGTGTATGACACAGGTATCAGGTATCTGTAAAGGTTCAGTTAGGTTCCTAACAAACGTCCAGAAAACTGCAAAACAAGTGAAACACCAAGTTCCTTTAATCACCTATTTAGAGCTGCTTTTGAACCACAATAAATGGAACATTTAACCAAAATATTTAATGTGAATTGATCATTTTAAGCATGGTACTTGACAAAATGCCAACTAAGTCACTGCTTTTCACAGCTGTTAAAAGAAGTCAGTGTTTCAGCTGTTTTACAGTTTTCTGGAAGTTTGTTCCAAATTTGTGGTGCATAGATGCTGAAAGCTGCTTCTCCTCGTTTGGTTCTGGTTCTGGGGATGCAGAGCAGACCAGAACCGGAAGACCTGAGAGGTCTGGAAGGTTGATACAACAACAGCAGATCTTTAATGTATTGTGGTGCTAAGCCGTTCAGTGATTTATAAACTAACAACAGTATTTTAAAGTCTATTCTTTGAGCTACAGGGAGCCAGTGGAGGGACTTTAAAACTGGTGTTATGTGCTCTATCTTCCTGGTTTTAGTGAGAACGCGAGCAGCAGCATTCTGGATCAGCTGCAGCTGTTTGATTGATTTGTTGGACAGACCTGTGAAGACGCTGTTGCAATAATCAATACGACTGAAGATGAACGCATGAATGAGTTTCTCTAGATCTGGCTGAGACATTAGTCCTTTAATCCTGGAAATGTTCTTCAGGTGATAGAAGGCCGACTTTGTAACTGTCTTTATGTGGCTCTGGAGGTTCAGGTCAGAGTCCATCACTACTCCCAGGTTTCGGGCTGATCGCTGGTTTTCAGTTGTAATAACTGAAGCTGTGCATTGACTCTAGATCGTTCCTCTTTAGGTCTAAGAATAATAACTACAGTTTTGTTTCTGTTCAACTGGAGAAAGTTTTGGCACATCCACACATTTATCTGTTCTAAGCATCTGTTCAGTGATTGGATGGGCTCTGAGTCACCTGGTGACATCGTAATGTAGAGCTGTGTGTCATCTGCATAGTTATGGTAGCTAATATTATTTCCTGTTATAACCTGAGCTAGTGGGAGCATATAAATATTGAATAAAAGGGGTCCTAGGATTGAACCTTGGGGTACCCCACATGTGACCTTTGACCTCTTTGATGAAAAGTTTTCAATTGAAACAAAGAAATCCCTGTTCTTTATGTAGGATTTAAACCAGTTAAGCACTGGACCGGAGAGTCCGACCCAACTCTCCAGTCGATTCAGTAATATATCATGGTCAACAGTGTCAAAAGCTGCACTGAGGTCCAACAGAACCAGCACTGTGGTTCTGCCACAGTCCGTATTTATATGGATGTCATTGAACACTTTTATGAGGGCGGTCTCCGTGCTGTGGTGAGCACGAAAACCAGACTGGAAGGAGTCAAAGAGGTTGGTTATAGTTAGGAAGCTAGTTAATTGTTTACACACAGCTTTTTCAATAACTTTGCTGATGAATGGGAGGTTGGAGATCGGCCTGTAATTCTGCATTAGTGATTTGTCCAGATTGTTCTTTTTTATAAGTGGTTTGATTACTGCTGTTTTCAGAGCCTGGGGGAAAACGCCTGATGAGAGCGATGAGTTTACTATTTGGATCAGATCAGCAGCAATAACAGGCAGGACTTTCTTAAAGAAATGTGAGGGTAAAACATCCAGACAGCAGGAACTGGAGCTTAGTTGACTTATAATTTCCTCTAAGGTTTTAACATTAAGTAGTTGAAATTGGGTCATTTTTCCTGTATTTGTTTTGTTTGGGCACAGCATTGGTACTGACTTTATAGTGGATGTATAGATTAATCCTCTGATTTTTTGAATTTTCTCTGAAAAGAAGCTGGAAAACTGGTTGCAGGCGGCAATACATTGGAATTCAGGCGGTAACGTCACAGGAGGGTTTGTGATTCTGTCAACTGTTGCAAATAAAGCTCGAGCATTATTAATGTTTTTGTTTATGACATCTGCAAAGAAAGCCTCTCTTGCATGTTTTAGTGTTAAATGATAGTTACGTAGTCTTTCCTTATATATGTCACAATGAACGTGGAGTTGAGTTTTACGCCATTTTCGTTCTGCCCTACGGCAGAGTTGTCTTGCAGATCTAACTGTTTGTGCATTTCTCCATGGAGATTTCTTTTTACCAGTCACAACCTTCATTTTAATTGGGGCAATGGAATCAACAATATCTGAGACTTTAGACTGAAAATCATTTACCAACTTATCTACATCACCACAGCTCAAGGGTGAGGAAGAAGAGTAGATTTGATTAAAAGTTTCTGCTGTGTATGACTGTATGACATGTTTGTGATGTAAAACACTCTGAACTGCCTTGCTGCTTAAATGTGCTATGCAAATAAACATAATTGACTGACTGACTAATAATTGTACCTGTTTGAATCTTACTGTAATAATCCAATTATATTTCTTTAGCGAGTGGTAAAAATGAGCTGACCAGTAATGGTTCATACCTAACTGTAAACGTTTTATGACGAAAATACTTCCAACATACAGTATCTGTTCATTTATAGCACTCAAGTCATGGTTGCATCCCTGACTGCTGCTGGTTAACCCTTATTTGGGAATGGTTGGGAAGCAGAGGGAAACAAACAATGCTCTGAGTGGGCGCCAAGGCTGAGAGACTTCTGACATTTCAATTAGAGGGTTCTTACAGTGTGATCCCTCGAATAAAAGACACTGTACAATTCTAATTGCTACTTCTGGGACAGGAATGGTGGCAACGTATAATTTGAGGATTTTACTTCATGCCATGTATGTACAGGCTGTCTCATCCGGCGCTCGCCTCCCTCCAACTGCTCCACAGTACAGTATCTGCCAACTCCAAGTCTGAAATTGGAATGACGCGTGATGTTGCTCACCATAACAGGACCATTGGAACTGGAAAACGGTCTCTGGTGACACCACAGTCGTCATGATTACGAAACATGTATGATGTAATGTATATCTGGCATAGGTAGAAGGTTATGGAACTTGCAGGCAACTTGGAGGCATAGACCTTTTTAGCAACTGCTACTATTCCCAACATAGACAGTAGACTGAAGTGCTAAAAGGATTTGACTTTCAAAACTACTCATTCATCTTTTGTCTTTTGTCGCACCACAACCCCAAGCTTTACTGACGTTTTTCATTCCCCCTTTGTGCAACCTCTCTCTGCTATCAAGACTACCAAACTTGTTGCAGACATCCTAACAATTTTGCCCATCCATCCAAGCTCAAGATCATAATTAGATAGAAATAATCGCTGGACGTCAATTTCAAAATCTTGCCTCAGTTACTAAGGTGGATTTAGCTCTGAACTTGGACTGTGCTATTTTAACACCTGAATATGCTTTGACCTGAACTACTCCACTGCAGCTCTGGATTTAAGTTTAGGTTTGTTGTTTTGTTGGAGTGGATAGGCTTGTACTTTTGTGTCCCTTGACACGTTTTCTTTCAGGATTTTCTGAGTTTAGGTTTAATCCAACCTCAACTTTGACCTGCCTCATTGTCCCTGCTAAACAACTGCATTCCCCACAGCATGATATTGGCCCTGGGCATCAGTGTGTCGAGTGTGGATCATGTGATAAGCAGTGTTAAGGCTCTCCCATACTTCATCTGAAGCTGAATAGTCGACGTGAGGTGTTTATTGTAATTATATTGATTGTATTTTCTGGGACTACAGATGAAAACTAGCCTTAATGGCTTACTCTGGCATAATATGTAATGTGGATAACAAAAACCATCCAACTGGTTGCACTTAATGTTTTTTAGGGGTATCCGAGTAAAGCGGACTAAAAATAAATGCATCCCGCACTTTTCTGATTTTTCATAAAATGAATAACTTTGCACTCTATGATCAATCCCACTCACCAGCATGCAACTTCTGTAAGCACAAGTTTATGTTTTTTAGTAACTTTGAACAAAGGACTGTTGATAACATTATATGTGGTCTTGATCAGAAAATAAACTGAAGTTGGAAAAAAAAATTAACTTTCACAAGCCAAAAAGACAAAAAGGAAACCAGCATCTCTATTACAAAGTAGTTGGGGTTTTTTTCGCCTTGCACAGCACCCGATTGTTTCTTCAGTAACACTTTGTATGTTTCATAATAAATGTTTTGAGCCTGAACGTTGGTATGTACATTTGCCTTACAGTTATGAAAGCAGAGCACTCAGGCATTTGGGATTTTGTGGGAACTTTTTAAACCGCCTTACTTTTACCCAGAGAATAGGATACGTAAGAGGGAGGCTGACCTCTGCAGAGCAGGAATTAATATTCCATGTGGGGTGAAACAGATTACAAAACTCAGAAATACAGCAGCTTGTCACCATGTGACAGACTTAGTTGCCTAGAAACTGCCATAGTGGTAAATACGCTTGATCAAAATGATACTGTAATTTAAAACGTGTTTAAATTGCTTGAGTTTAAATACTTGATTTTTGCGTATCACTGTCTGAGCACAATATGCTTGAACAGTGAGGGGAGAGCAAAACCCCAGCTCTGGTTCAGCTTGTGGCACTGGGATTCCTCAATGCTCATACAGCCATCCATCCTTCAGTCAGCTGTTGTGTGGGCAGAGGCTTTCAGTTATTTATAGCAGCCCTGGACAGCTGCTTCACACAGCCAACTTCTGTTGTCAGCAGAAATAAGTCCCTGGGCCACAAATATCCAATTACCAGGTACCTAACATAGTCATTGTCACTGCTACTTAAATGTCTTTTTTTTACTTCATATATAATCACTATTGTCTAATAGGACATACAGTTCAGGCAAGAGGCTCGCATGCATGCATGAGCAAGAGTCTCAAATTCATTTGTGTTTTTCATAAATGAATTTGAGTCGTACATTGCTCATTCCCAATAAAATCATTAGATCTGCACAATATAATGAAATGACAATGTCACTGGTAAAGATTGCAATAACATTATACGCTATTACGCTCATTAGATGGACGATCTCTAGCATCTTACCACTTCCCAGAGAATCAGTTGGGATGCAGAAAGTCTCTGCCGCCATGGCGATTTCACATTTATATAACAATGCCTTTAGCTGAGTTCACAAACATGAATTCTCGCACAAGAGCCCATAAAGTAGATGGAGGGGGTTAGGGGTATTTAGCAATGCAGTAAAGCTGAGGCCAGCTCCACAGAGGAATCCTGCAGGCAGAACGGGGCGAGCTCAGCTGTGACGTAGACAGGCCATTGATTATGGGTGCTGATGCACCATTTGCACTGCTAAATTTAGAAGGAGAGGGTTCCCTTCTGCTGTAGCAGGGCTCGCCCACTGCTCTGCATTCTGCTGCAGAGCATCACACTGAGGCAACGTAGGCCAGAGCAATGTGTCAGCTGCTCAACTGAGCTTCACAATATTAATATATGTCAGCTGGGCATCATCTTTAATATTAAAAACTAAATGAATGCATTTATTGATGGATTCACTCAAATACACAGTGTCTCCAAGCTGCAAAGTCAACATGATGCGGTCGGCTGGGCTTCCTGAGAAAGGTCTTTACCAACTGCTGCTTGATTGTCCCATATTCTAATACAGAATATAAGGGTGGGAATTTATCATATTGTATATCATTTATTGTGATAAATTTGTTATCGTGATAAGAATTTAGATTTATAATTTTCACAATAAATTCCAATTAAAGTTTTGGGGGTTTTTTTATTTCCAAAACTGTCAGTATTGTTGGATTTACTATTTTCTCCACTGTCTGTTTATTAAGGGTATCAACAAAAAATGAAAAAAAGTTCAAAATAAGATTAAATGCAGTTACTATGTGTGTATGATACAAATCACATTTCTCTATGTGGTCACTGTGCTGAAGAAACAAATTGTTGTGTTTTTTAATGAACAGTGTTTGTTTGTGGGGATGATTGTTGTATTGTCTTTAAATAAGTAATATTGTCATCATAATAGTACCATATTTGGGCGTGCTGTGGTGGCGCAGGGGGTTAGCACGCCCCACGTTTGGAGGCCTTAGTCCTTGACGCGGACGTCGCGGGTTCGACTCCCAGTCCCGACGACCTTTGCCACATGTCTTCTCCTCACCCTCCTTCCTGTCTGCCTACTGTCGAAAAAATACGAGCTACTAGCGCCGCAAAAACTCTTCGGAGAAAAAAATAAATAAAAAAATAATAATAATAGTACCATATTATGATAAAATTAAGTTCACCTCTACAACAGACTCCTAAACTGGACTATATAATGTGATTTGATTCAGACTAGGCTTTTGTACAAAACTGAAATAAATTGGAATGATCTAGCTTAAATCTGAACCAGTAATAATAATTAATATGAATGGATATGAATAAAGGCTGCACAGTGGTGCAGTTGGTAGCACTGTTGCCTTGCAGCAAGAAGGCCCTGGGTTCGATTCCCGGCCCGGGGTCTTTCTGCATGGAGTTTGCATGTTTTCCATGTGCATGTGTGGGTTCTCTCCGGGTACTCCAGCTTCTTCCCACAGTCCAAAAACATGACTGTCAGGTTAATTGGTCTCTCTAAATTCTCCCTAGGTGTGAGTGTGTGCATAGTTGTTTGTCTTGTCTGTCTCTGTGTTGCCCTGCTGCAAACTGGCCTGCCCAGGGTGTACCCTGCCTCTCGCCTGGAACGTTAGCTGGAACGTTAGCACCCCTCCTGACCTCACTAGGGACAAGGATATACAGAAAATGGATGGATGGATATGAATGAAACATATCTGTGGCTGTATAAATAAATCAATCTCACTTAAGTGGAACTCACTTTCCATCGTCAACCACAGAGCCGTCTGGGGAAGCAATGTCAAGGTTTCCCCTAATTCAGAAAAGTGCAGCAAATTACAAGGTTTATAGAAACTCTTACTGCAAGCTAAATTCCTTCAATAATCAATAAATAAACACATCTCAGTCTTATGAATGCTTATCAAATTGAATCATGAAAGGCCTAAAGATTCCCAACCCCACTCCATATGATGCCATGTGATGTTCTGAACTACCCAGATAAACTGCTCAATTGAAATTTGAAACTTATTTGTATTGCACACCGAGGGATTTTCAAAAAATATAAGTTTTGTTTGAGTAAAATGAAATAAAGTTGAAGGAAAGTTTAGTCTTTATTAACAGATGAAATTACTAGAAGCCACTTGTTTCACAATGTTGTGAAATAACACAACATTAGCTCAAATAGCTGTTTCCATTGTCCATATGATTGCACAATCTGACACGTCAAAAATAAAGTTGCTCAAAAGAAACGTGCTAATTTTGAAAAATCTCTTGTTTTTCGCAAAAAACCTTTTAGCACTAAGATCTGGTGAGTTTTTTTCTTGGCCGTATTGAAATTGTTTTTCACATCACATGAATCACTAGACCAATCATGATCAATAACAGGATTTTTCCACGTAGAAGAAGACAACAGGAAGTAGTTAGAGGTATGGCATATTTTTGATTGGCTTATTGAGTAACTTAATTGCTCTGTTTCTTTTTTCCCCCACTTTTTTTTATTGATTTTCAGAACTTTACATAAACATCAACAAAAGCAAATGAAAACAACCCAGCCCAAATCAACAAGGAACACTGCAGTATTTACGTGAAAATATACATACAGCCTACATACACAAAATACAGACATCCCCGTGTATGGTACAAAGTAGAGAGTCCTTACATCTATCGAAGGGCAGCAGAGTGAGTGACACATTGACTGTAAAAAAAAAAAAAAAAACTAATTAAAAAGGGTGGAGTGGTCAGTCCTCATTTCCAGTTGATATCAAAGTCTATGTAAGAAAGATTGCAGTGGGTTCCTCCAGAATTTCTCTGATTTTTGATGAAGATCGTGAGTCAGTTTTTCAACTGGGATAAAAGTAGAGATTTGTGATACCAACCTATCAACTGTAGGGGTCTGTGGTGCTGACCAACTCAGTAGGAACTGCTTACCAACAATCTCTTGTATTATCAGATGAACCGATTAAATGTGCCCCTATGTATTTTGCATTTATGACAAAGATCTGAAGCATCAGGGAACATTCTCTGAAGGCGAACAGGTCTGTAATAAGTTTGGTAGAAGAATTTAAAGTTCTGCTCATGTATAGAAATCAAAGTGCATTTGGGGAAGACTGTGTTTCTTATTTAACCTTAATACCACCATTGCAAAATTGTGTTTTTCAACATTAGTGGAATATCAACAAAGTTCTATGCACATTTGTAATGGAAACACAGCTAATAACGTCGAGCTAAATGCTAAATGAGATGAGTGCCTGGAAACCCTGCTTTCCGTTTGGTGTGCTCGCAGAGGATTGTTGTTTGGCTGTGATTTAGGTTGTTCTGTTCCTGGAGCTGCACAGACAGCAGTGCAGCTACTTGAACCTAAAACAGGACAATTAGTTCCATCCGCCTCCACAAACATGGCTCTGCTGTGTTCTGTCAGCGTGACACAATCAGTATGATTCATGCAGAGGCAACACAACAGCTGGGACAGAATGGATGTTCAGAGAGCGGCTACCAGGGGGGCTCGTCATGTCCTCTGGCAGACCGTAGAGGTCAGCGGGATGCCGCCGCCCCCCAAAAACAATAGCGTGCCTTAGCTGTACTCAGCAGTGACTCAGTTCATGTTAATGCCTCAGTCCAGCAGTCCATCACTCTACGAGCTGAGAGGCCAGCACCTGGTGAGTTCCACAGCAACACTCAGCATGGGACACTGGTGAGCAACTTCTACTTTTCAAGCTACCCAAGAGCACATGTTGCTTCTCCTGCACTGTCAATTTCAAAGTGCCATTCCAATAATATCCAATAAATCTTCAAAGAGGATTGTTTACAAGACAGTGGAGCAATTAAAAGAATTCTAAGCACTTAATATCCTGACGATATGCGGAGAAAACACCCTGGGATCAGAACATAGCGATCTTTAACTTTATTGGCCTGACCAATAAACAGCTGGTCAAAAATTAAAAATTGCATCTTTTACTATATAGCTACATGAGAACCTCCGCACTCTTCAGTGGGACCCTGTTACAGAATGAAAAACACTTGGTAACATCGCCATCGGTCCCCACACTCACAATTCTAATTCTTGACTGAACAGTGAGAAGGTTTTACACCCCAACGTTACGTATACATCAACCTAGTGGTACCGCTGTAACCGATAGGAAAACCCAACTGCAGTAGCCACCAAGACGGATTTAGACCAAATATTGCAGAATTAAACACATTTTCATGAAAATATCACAATTTACACAGAAAAAGATATTTTTGTTTCCACACAGCCTGGACCCACAGAGATTTGTAGTGTTTGACAACTTTAGGTTTATGAAGATTTGACTGCTTCATAAACTTAACTCGTATAAACCTAATTCAAGTACTTGTTACCAACTAAAGTAATTTATTTAAGTTGGATCAATTATTCTCTTTTTCTAGTGTTAACTTAATTTGAACTTCTGTGAAAAGGGAAAAAAGGAGTTTGGTCTCTTCTAATTGCAGTATATTAAAAAAATGATCCCTGCTATTATTAGATCTTGAGAGTGATAACAGAAACTCCTCATTGGTTTCTTGACCAATGAGGAGCGATGTGACAACTAATCACAGCAGTAATGCAGCACAGCATGAGCAGCAGCCTGTCACCTCTGACCTCTGTCCTACCTAACACTGTGTACACACTGTCCGTATCCCTGCTTCATCCAGTGACATTGTCCTTCCATGACACAAAATTGATTTCTTCCTGTTTTTATTACACAAGATTAATCAACAACTCAGTTTACATAAGCTGCGTATGGGATGATAAGTGTGTCATATAATGCTCCTTAATATATATTAAACCACTGGGCTTAGCAAGTTTTCTAGGGAAAACCCTGAGAAAACATCCCAGTATGTGACTGGAAGGACAAAATAAAACAAAAATAATCTGACTGAATGACTTCTCAGTTTTATTAAGTGCTGATTTGTGGTCGTGTGCATTTCCTGGCACACATTCACTTATTGACATTACAACTCTCCGCAAGCTTCATCTGTTGATCCCACAGGGTAAAACTACAACACTACTGACTCAATCAGGTCACATCAGGCCTACAAATTGATCACTTCCTTCATGTCCTCTCATTTACACAGTTAAGTTGTCACTGACATAATATGGTGCTTTCAGGACAAGCTAGAGGTCAGCAGGCTCAAACACAATGTGCGTGTATCATCTGTTAGTGTTGGTGCTTTCTGCTAGCTTTCACATTTTCTTCTCAGATTTTAAAAGACTAGGAGTAAACACCAACACACTTCCCTGATAAAGAAATTACTGATCATATGATTTGTCAATGGATCACATCAAACCTTTGGTAGGACACAGAGATTCAAACCACTTCTAAGCCGCCAGAGGGAGCTAGCTTGCAGATGCTAACCACAAACTAGTCATTGTGAATATGACTCCACAAGTTAAGAAATTTGAGTTAACAAGTTATTTCATATTAGCTACTTTATATTCTGTGGCCATATTCAGATGTACAATAAGCTCATGAAAGTACTCCAAAAAATGGCAGAAACTATTCCTATTTAAAAGGACTTGGCTTACAGTGAAAGCTGAATATTTCACACCAACAAACTCTGTATTGTGTTTTAACTAGCAAAAATAGATGAAATGCTCAAGAATTGTGACGTATTGAGTTAGCTATACTAGATTACAAAATATTTTTATAACACTAACAAAACATTCAGTCACACACTTCTCCTTTCCAGCAATATGTGACAGCAGGCAGCTGAAAACATGCAGCATTTGAGGTTCTAAAAGTCTTGTTGCTGGTTCCTTCCACAGACTTTAATCTTTTGTGTGCTCATCACAGATAGACGTTTATGCTGTGCTCTGTACGGGGAAAAATCTGGAGTTACAGTTGACATAATATGATGTTTTAAGAACTGACGATTATCTGACATCAACTTCTTTATGGATACCTTCTAACTTAGGAGATAAAGGGAAAGAAATGCTGTTTCTTTAACCTTTGTAACTATTATGTGAGTCAGTGACTCAGATAACGTTCAATCAATGTCACTGAAACATCCCTATCCGCTATCAAAACTTTAAAAGCAATTATTGAATGAAATGTTCTGTTTTAGTTAATGGGGACTTTTAGCTCTTGTTCAGCTAAATGCTACACAAACAAGAGGTGACCAAATTATTTAACTTACACAACACTCAGACGGGAAATCAGTACGTAGTGCAATCTCCTTCAAGTCTGCAGTATTTTTATTTCTGCTATTTGCTCTGTTTTCTGCACTGGAATCACAAATCAAACTGCATTAAAGACATGTAGGAGTAGTTCCTGTCCATCAAGTGTAGCACACACACACACGCCCACACCCACACACCCACGTCCACCACAACCACACACGCACACCCCCACAGACACACACACACACACACACGCCAATGATTATTTCTGTATTTTCACCTAGAAATGGAGTTAGTCTGTTTCTGTAAAAAGGCCAGTCTCCATTTAGAGCATGTTTGGAGTGAACAGCTTAAGAAACTCTGGAACTGCTTGTGAACTGCAGAACATGTACTGTAAAAGCAAAGCAAAGTTAAATGTGTGAGGCCGAAAAGTTGATACACCTCCTAATTTTCTGTTCAGCACACATCTATTATGCAACTCTGAAAATTATGATGCGATTGTTACAGATTTCAGGTATAAATGCTGGTGTTGTAACTAAACTTCTGCTAGCAGAGCCAGTCTTTGTGTTATTAGCAGAAAAACAGCCTAATAAGAGTCCTTGCAATAAGAGCACACAATGACAAATCCGATCACACTGCTCTGTTCAGTCCACCTCAGCATTTCAGAAAATCCCCTTCCTCACTCCAGGAATTATTCTGCAGCAGAAAGACCAGTACTAGAAAGAAAAGAAAGAAACTCAGAAAGGTGCAGACTATTAACAATGAAATCTTTGTCAACGTAAACCTGCGTTCTGCGCTGAATATCATTCAAAAGCAACACAGACATCTGCATTATGATTATGATTGCAGTTTTTTGTCCAATCACCCATCTTTAAAAGACTGACCTGCCAATTCTGATTTTAGGCAATACAGATTGTTTTTGTCTGAAAAGTTGCTAAACGTGGTGACAAAGATGCTAAGTTGTAAACAGTGGGGTGGCTTCTGTTAACCATGCATGTGCAGATGTGACCTGCAGGGCAGGTCTAACAGTCAGTCCTCTGACGGCTGGTTTTCAGACCTTTGGTTTCAAATGCAAGGATCGGCCGATCATCAATTTCCCCTAATTAAGGAAATAGGTGCACCGATAAATTCATTTCCATAAATTTAACTTCATATAAAAAACTATTGTCATAGGTGTTATTTTCATAACTTTGTCCACTGTTTGTATTTCAAGAACTTCAATAAATGTAAATTTGATAACATGATTAAAGCCATTACTCAAACCAGCTCTGTGATATAGAAAATATTTTTTTTAATCATCATTGATATTGTTATCACAACAGAATCACAACATAGAGTGATAAAATCCAGAGTCCATATCATCCAGTCCTAGGTATTATATTGCCATATCACCCTAATGTTTGTAATCTTTGATGACTAAAAAAGTAGCCATGCTTATCCATGAGAACAAATATTCCCCACAATGCATTGCTATGAATAAGGAAAGAGTGAGTGCTTCTTATAGGGATGTTAGGTGTTACAAAAGGAAGACAAAAGCAGGTAAAATGTAGACAAACAAGCGATGTGATGTGAAATGAGCCGACATACTGTACATGAGGTGATGAGAGGGGTGGGGGGTCTGACGGTGTGCTGAGCTGGGTCCACACACAGCGACTCACTTGGCCAGCTTCATCTCTATCTGCTGGCGGATTTCCTGTCGCTCTTGGTCGCTGCGGACCGGGAAGATGTTGCGGTCCTCCAGCTCCTGTTTGCTGGGCCTGTTCCGAAGCTTCACGGCCAGGAGCTCTTTCCTCATCCTGCGTGGGAGTGTTCCTGTTGAAGTTCAGAACACACTTCGGTAAGGGAATGGTAGTTTTTCAGCTGCCATCATGGCCAGATTTACAGGGAAGGCAGGGGGTCGAAGCTTCCAGCCCACTAGCAGCAGCATTATGTGAAATCAACTTTTATGAGCTTTACATCATTGTATAATGTTATTCCTTCTTCGAAAACATACCTGGAGCGTTGCCCTGATTCAGGGGCGCCGCCATGAATCTTGGGCCCCATGACAAAAAATTTAATTGGGCCCCCTGCGCAGCTGCTGTTACAATTTCTTGAGTCTATCTGACCCATCAAAAGCATCACAATTTTAAAGACTTGCAACTGCCTTGCTTTTTTTGGTTCAATACTGATACTAGCACAATATTTACTGCTCATGAATTTTACATGCTCAAAGAAAAACAGACATACATTTAAAAAACATCTATATAAATATGAAGTGTTTCTGGCAAAAAACAATCTACTGGAAAAATATGAATTTAAATCACATCAAGAAGATACATTACAGTGCTAATAGGAAACATACAGTAAGGTTCTTAGATGTGCATTTGTTTAAAAATGTACATGTTATTTACGCTGAAGGAGCTGCTGCCCCTGTAAAGACATGGACCCTTAATACTTAAGAAAAACTTATGGAATTTATTGTACAGGTTCAAATTTTAGCCACTAGATGTCAGTGGATCCAAACTGAACAGCTTTGATTGCTTTGTACTGCCACTTTCATATCCTGTAATAATCATCACCTCCTGCTTTGCAGATGCATTTGTCAACAAACTACATGGTTCAACCAATAAGCCACTGATATTTAACCAAATATTAGCATGAGTGTTAGGAATATTTTGATATCAAAGATTACCTGGGTAAAAGTAAATTGTTTTCCAATGAGGATTTCATTAATTAGATGGAAAAGATACATTAACTAGGGCCGTTTTAAGTAAGTGCTCCCTAAGCCTAACAATTTGTTGGCCATCAAGAGTCTACTGTCAGAGAGGAGTCCAGAGAATTTTGAGAATACAAGTTTTTCATTACAATTCTATTGTTTTGGTTTGACAAGTGTCCTCATTCACATCTTAAAAGCCTCTGGTTCTTGACTGGGTGAATATTAAACAGCTCATTCTGACGTTTTAAGGTGAAATAATCTTAAAACATCAGCAACTTTACCTAAAAAGATACAAAACTTCTAGAGGTGTGCTGATCAATCGGCCACCGATCATGATCACCGATTTCTGTGAAACAGTATTTGATCAGTGATTGCTGATCACTGTCTCTTATTGCCGATCACAAAAACCGATCACCTGCATCTCATACTTTGCAGTCTGCAGAGGCCCAGTGTGCAGCGTCTCTCCCTCTTTCCTTCACACTGCGCAAGCGAGCAACAGCAAATAAGTGATGTCGTGTGGAACTTCAACACTCTGAGAGTGAATGGGGAAATTTACATGTTGCAAAAGAAAAATACCTCGGAGATGAAGCACACCAAAGTGCATCAGCACAACGAATCAAATAGGACATTTAAAAAACAAGCATTGACAGACTTTGACTACACTGCAAGTAAAAGACATCCAGAGCAATCAGACGTCGCATCTCACAACTACCAACACTCACCCAGATGAGGATGACAATCAAAAAGCTAAGCAAATAACCTGAAAAATTATTAAAACAATAGCACTAGCGGTAGAAGATTCTGGGTTCTGCTCTCGCTGTTGGACCGCCGACATGCGATACTGGCAAGTTCATATTTCACGTTCAACCTCCACCAGACAGTGAACTCTCACATTGAATGCCTGCTTAAACCTGTAACTTAAAAAAAAAACAAAAAAAAACTTTTTAAATATGTATTACAACTTTAGCTGTCCTAATATGAAACGGATAAGCTCTGAAAAAAAAGAATAAAGAAAAATAAAAGTCGGTCTCCTCTGCCTCCTTCCTGTTCTGTAGAATTACTCCGCTCAATCAGAGCCAGTACCAAACAATTAGCAATGCCCTCAGGAAGTTTGGATTTAGTAAGTTAGAATTGTTTATTTTGATGCAACCTACATTTGACTTTGAGTTAATGTTTTCTTTTTTACTTGACATTATGTACTGTACGGGCAGTGTTGTGAGATTTATTTGACTCTTGTATAATTTAGGGTACCGAGAGTCTTACTGTTAAATATTGTTTTACTGATTGCAGGTTTTTCAGTTGTCTTCTTGACAACTGAAAAACCTGCTGCTGCATTGTGTCTAAAGTATTTTGCATGTTTTATGTCTAAATCAGATGAATTTATTGCCAGATCCTTTTTTCCATTTACCAGATGACATAGCATTTATACCTAAAGCAAAAAAATTAACAACCAATCCAGGTGATTGACAGTGATCACCTGATCAGAGAATCCCTAAAAACCTCCATTGTTAGAATTTGACTCCAGTTCAGGTTTTTTCTTGAAAAACTTATTAAGGTGTTGAAGGTTTAAGAGAATCTCAGTAAGAAGATCCCCTTCAGTCCAAATAATCTACTCTTGTTTTTCTGTATGGACCAAAGCATACATATACATTTTGAAAAGTAAAATGTTACAAAATTTTAATTAATATTAATCCCAGATTGGCATCACTGATTTTGTAGCCACTATATATTTACATCCAATCAACCAAATGCTGGAACCAGACATTTGTTACATCTGTGCTAATGTTGCAGCCCAACAGTTTAACAGTTTCTGCCCCAGTCACAGTTAGATGTCCAGGAATTAGGCCACCACAGCAGATGCTGATAGGCAG
Organism: Xiphophorus hellerii; assembly: GCF_003331165.1. NCBI lineage: Eukaryota > Metazoa > Chordata > Actinopteri > Cyprinodontiformes > Poeciliidae > Xiphophorus > Xiphophorus hellerii. Next base: position 32,661,470 of record NC_045691.1, on the reverse strand, counting down.
CTGGAAGTTCACGCCAGCAAGTGTGCTGTTCATCATCGCTTCTAATCTGCCTGTCATCCCCTGGCTGGAAAGGCCATCAATAAAGATTAGATCGCTTCATAATCATCTGGAATGGCGCCTACATTTAGTTAGCTTTGTGCACTATGCAATAGGGAGAAAGAAAAGGAAATCTGAAGGCACAGCTCTGGTGCCAGCACACCTACCAGAGATTACCGACTCGTTCCAGCTGTCCTGGTCGCTGGCGTACTGATCCAGGCTACAGTTCTCCTTGTTCTCGTCTGACCTCTTCTTGCCGTCCATCTCCCCGAGTGACTCCCTCTCCATGCTGGACGTCCGAGACAGCCGGCCATCCGCTCTGCGCTTCGGGGAACAGCGGGCTTCCTTCGTCTGGAAACTGGGATCACATGTCACAAGATGGATCTTTCATTGTCATCTTTGGTAAAGCAGCAAAGGAAAAAAATTGTTTCGATCAATGCAAAAACAATTCAAATGCTGAATTGAAAATAAGCAGGAATGTTGAGCCTCATTCACACTCATTAACACAATTTTGACCACACATGAGCAGGAAATCGCAGGTATAACAGGTTTGATTATGTTGTCGTAAGGGGAAAATCGGGGAAAAAAATCATGTGTGAACTGGGGTTTAACAGCTTGTGAGACAACCACAAACTGTTTGTTGGGGTTACTGATGTGAGACTAATTTTTACAATTTATGGCATTTTATATTTTATTTTTTATTTTATCTACAACTACTACTCAGTGGTAGTTGTTATTGTGTCTTGTCTCTATGCTGTAACTGCGAAGTAATTTCCCTGCTGGGATGAATAAAGTACTTCTATTCTATTCTATTCTATAACCCAAAAACCCAAAAACGATGCACAACGTTGAAGTCTACAAAAAGGGGTACATGGTTTTCAAAGTGTTTTAAATAAGTGTTTTTCACTTCAGATTTGTTCAAATGCAATTAACACTGAGCTCTTGTGAAGAAGGAATGGGAAAAACATCTCACGCTTTTTTTATTTTATGAAAAAACCCAGCAAACATAATTTGATAGGGAAATCTACACCTGTAAACATCGTAGAGACTTAACCCAAAAAGATCTGAAGATGTATTTAACTAGAAAATAAAAGTTTGTCTGTAAGATTTGTTTTCTCTTGGGAAACAAATTTTACAGAAGTCGGTTCTACAAAGTTTTGACTCCGAGAGAACTGAACAAAAATGCATGACACACTTTCCAGACTTTCATTCTTAAAACTAACTGAAAAACTATTAATCAATCATGACAATTACAATTATGACTATATTGACGTTTGTGGTTATGAAGTGACCAAATATGGAAAAAAAAAGGTCAAGAGGTATATTCACATCCGAGACATTGTATCTAGAACATTTTCAGTCATTAAATGAAAACCTTTCCCAAACTTTCATTCCATTTCAACACCAACATTAACCTGACCTCTCCTGTCTGTGTTTGGTGGCCAGGGCACGATGCAGTTCCTCAATGATGCAGCTGGGGGGCAGTGGCTGGTGAAGGGCCCCAAGGTGCGGAGAGCCGGTGGGTGTAGAGATCCTGCCTCTCAGCAGGGATCCGTGAGGTTCTTTGGGGAGTGTGAAGTTCCTCGGTAATGTGGCGGGAGACTTTTTCACAGAAACTGGAGGAGCACCTGAAGAAGCAAACGGTCAGACACTAGTACCAGAACGCATGTCTGTCTGTTCGTCAAGGTCAACTCACCATCTAAGCTGCCCAGCCTGGTGAGCAGCTTGACAGGAAGACTTGGTGGAGGAGGGGTGCTGGCTCGTCTCTGGGGCTTGGCTGCCACCATTTCCTGTTTTGCCTCAGCAGCCTCTGCCGTTTCCATCGTCCGCTCCTCACTGGAGTTGCTTAGTGACACGTTCCCGTCTTCTGCGTCTTCGTCCTCGCCCCGATTGATTTCTCCAGCCGCCTTCGGATCTTCTTCCACATCTTGAACTGAAAAGGGAGCAAGGCCTGGTTTGTTTCTGAAGTCTCTGTCTCCACCTGGTGGACCATCTCCTCTCAGGAAACAAATTTTACTGCACACTTTTATTTTCTAGTTAAATATACTGAACACAAAAATCTCACTTCAATTAACAGCAATTTATTTACAATCAATTAGATCATGTTATTATTCTCTATTCGACATCCAGCATTTCAATTTCAAAATAAAAAAAATAGTTTATTGATCCCAAAGAGAAATTAAATAACGACTCCAACATGCTGGCGTAAAGAGCGCCATAATTCTAGTATTCTCAAGTTCTTGTCATACTCCAAAGCCAGGCAGAGAATGTCTTCATGGACTATGTTACTCAGTGTGTTATATCACCAATTAGATTTGGCTACAGTGGTGTGCAGAAAGTTTTGTTTCCATTGACCATATACGTAATTGCGCAATTTGAAATCTCAAAAACCAATTTGTTAAATGGAAGCAAACTTGTTTCGGCGCTGGGTGGAGGTGGTTTTTTGGCCATATAGAAATTTGTCTATTTCACAAAACTGCAATGGAAACACTTTTTTCACACAAGTCATGTGATCAACAACCGAATGTTTCTGCAAGGGGAAATGAAAAAGACAATGACAGAAAGTGTTTGGATGATGATGGTGCAGCATTTATTAATGTGTGATTTTAACCGTGTTTCTTTTTAAAGAAAACACTACGATTGCCAAAGCGTGTTATATAAGCACAACAAAGTTGTCCTCATATTTGTAATGGAGGCACATCTACAATCTTGTGTGGGACATAGCAACAGAGAACTGTCTTCTCGTCTTTAAGACCTTTTTGACAGTCAAATATGGGAACAAACTTTAAAGTTACTCTATAACTTCATTTGTTGATTCTAAGTGATAACGCTCAGATTGTAAACTGAGTGTTATCACTGCTCACTTATCTGAGCAGTGATAACACTCAGATAAGAATAATAGGCCAACACACTGATATAGTACCTCAACCCTAAACACAAGAATTTTCTTCTTTAATTTTGAACTACCACCTGTAGGTCTATTGTGTACCATCGCAATACAATGCATTAAAGTTTATGGCTAAAGAAAAGGATGATGATGAATCTATACTTTAATTTTCCCTCTTGTTTAAATGTAAATATTGATTCCTGCAGCTTTGAATTTGCCAATAAACACTGTAAGGTTTTCAGAGAAATAACTTCTGACAAGGTCATATTTGTGCCCTCTGTGACAGCTGCTGGTTTGTACCTGCTGGGGCTTCTGAATCGCTTCCCAGGTCCTCACTGGCACTGGCCAGGGGGGCCATGAGTTCCTCGTCTCTGTCCTCGCCGTCTGACTGGGTCGGGGTGTCAGGATCCTCGCCGTTCCCCCCACAAGTGAGATCCGACTCTGCGTAAAAGCCACAGAAAGGACAGCAGTGAGTCTGTTTAGCAGTTGGGCATCATGTGGCTGAGCAAGTAGACTGTGATGAGCCTGGAACTGTTTGTGTGCATGCTTGGTGAAGGGGAGGGGAGGGCGTTAATCTCTGGTTTTGCACCTGTTTCCATCTCCCCGGGGCTTCGCTTGACGAGCTCATCTCTCTTCTGTCGTACAGCTGCCTTCTTCTCGGCCACTGAACAACACAAACATTCATGAAAATTGGCCCAAAAAGTGTCTGGCAAAAAATGAGAAACCGTGAGCAAGAGCATGCTCCGTTCTTCCCCATCCTCCAGCCGATGCCCCAAAACGCAGGAGGAAACCAGTCTGTCTCACCGCTCACCTCCAGGGGGCCTCGGCTTCTCACTTTTCTTTTTCCTCCACTTCCATGGCTTGAAGATGCGTCCCAGGCTCGCCAGCTTGCTGTTGCGTCTGACAGGAGGCGTGCGGATTCCTGAGACCAGGCAATCGGAGTGCAGCGCCCTCTGCTGGTCCATTACATCTACAACAGAAAGCCGCTATCTTAAAACAGGATGCAGACAAAACAATCAAGGGCTTCTCAAAGCCCTCACAGCTTCTTTAACCTCTCCTAACACAATTGGTCGAGTACTACGGCCATCATGTGACAGAGGAAAAAGTGGGTCGGTGGCTCTGAATGCTTTATCTAGTCTAATTCCTGAGAGGAAGACAGAATCGTATTGTCCGCGAGTGACTCACATGGTTTCAGGGCAGACAGGGTCTTCCCAGGCCAGAGATCCACTCACAATGGAATGCTTTGGAAAACGACACGGGAATAAATAAAATCAGCTTCAGCACAACTGGCTTCTCTCAGGATCAGTGTAGACATCTGCAGCTGGCACTACTCACAGATTTGACTATTTTGGGAGGTGGATGTAGAATGTCTGTATCTGTCCCAATATTGAAATAAATTCTAGATCAGGTATTGGTGACAATTTGGCCTATCAATAAAGGTGGATCTTTCTTTCTTGGTTACTTGCACAGGAACAGGCAGTAATCATAAGTAAGAAACACTAGAACATTTATGGCCTCAAGCTCATTTGCAACACACATCCGAAGAAGGACCTTTAACAACATAAAACAGTTTAAAGGCAGTCAAACGGGAGGTGCTGGGACTGGGTGGTTCAGTTGGTAGACTACAAGCATAACGGGCAGGCTGTAGTCCTCAAAATGGTCGTCCTGGGTTCAATTGCTGGGGCAATTTGCCCTCTCTCTCCTCCCCGTTTCCTGCCAATTTACTGTCCAGTGAAGGTTAGTAGTGCCAAAAAGTCTTTTAACAAAGACAGTAAAACAGCATGGTAAGATAAAATATTATATACAACATAAATCTTAAAATGACTTTAAAACTGAGCACAATGAAACAAACATAAAACCATCGTGGGCTGCTGTTAATCATGTCTACAGGACTGGTCTTCTGAGAGAAACTGCATCAGTCTTCATGTGAACAAGGCAACAAGTCTGCAATCGGTTTCAAGTCCTGATATTAAGAATTCCACAAATTCATGTCTCAGAGAGAAAAGGCCGTTTGACCAAAAGAGGTTACTAGACCTACAGATCTGACAGGAGCAAGGCAGAATATTTAAAATATGTATACTAAACAAAGTTTGATGAAGTTTAAAAACGGTGTCAAAGTTCATTATATCTAGATTTGTGGGAACATGGCGATGATTAAATTTGACAGATTTTCTGTCTAAAACTTTAATTCCTTGGTAATAGATCAATCTGACAGGCCCCTTGGTTGTCGATATTGCTTGAAACCAAGAACTTAAGTGGGAGAGATTCAATACGACACAAATAATGAACGACTACTCAAGACAGACGGTTGCAGTATTTCTCTTTTGTCTTTGGTTAAAGACCATGAGCCTGCTTTTGAATCAGTCTCCTGTCTGCTTGCATTCACATAAGCATTCAAACTAGGGATTGAAGTTATTGACTAATTAGTTCATCAATAGTTGATTGGTCTTATCAATCGACAATTAATTGATAAGCTGCCACTTTCTTAAAAACCAGAGTTTTCTTTTGTATCAAGAGGGCCGACCATCTTTTCATAACATGAAGAGCTAAATTTTTCAGATACTGAATTTAAAAAAAGAAGCACATCATTGTGTTTAAACATTTTTGTGTGTTACCTGTGTTAAATACTGACTGAATAAAATGGAACTTGTGATTTTATCACATTATTACACCTACACAGCCCTCAAAATTAACCATGCTTATTGACATCATGTCATTTTCCATAATGTTACAATTTTTCTGAGTTATGTTCTCCACTTTTCTGTCGCCATCACATCCTCGCCTTCATATCAACTCAGTAATATTTTATTGAGAAGTGGGGGGTAGGTTACGCAAAGGGTTTGGTTCATCTGACACACTGCAGTGTGAAAGAGAACCACAAGCAGCAGCTGAAAATGTAGCAAATGTTGACATTTTGGTCCCAATCAAACCAGGACTACTGGACTATCAGGTATGATACGCTGAAGAACAGAACAGTGATACCAAACACACTAGCAAATCTACAATACAACAGTGGAAAAAGACACTCCAAAGACTTTTTGAAACCCAATAAAAAAGTGTTCAAATCAAGCAACTGCTGGATTTAGTTGTCTTCAACACCCAACACTCAACATGCAAGCAGCAGCAAAATGAACATGTGCCACTTATTTCTGTTGGGTAACCCAAATAGCTGAAGATTTCCTCCATGTTGATTGACAAACTGCTTTAAGGATACTTTGATCTCATGCCACAGACAGAGCAAATCAGCTGCTTCCCTTCTTAGTGGGGCGCCCTGACACATCCAAGTCGGCGGGATAAGCAGCAGAAGAGGCATCTTGATGACAGGCAGGCAGAATCCACAGAGGCTAACTGAGCTGACTTCTGTTATGCTTCAGCAAGAGGTGGAGGATGGCTTGGAGAACGGACAGAAATAGGAACTCCTACGCAGTCTGGCTCCGACAACAAGCTGACAGCTCAGGGAGCCTGCAGCTGAGTCGTGGGCAGCCAGCGAGCGGTTCCATGAGCAGAGCCACCTTTAGCTTCTATCGGCAGAGTCTTCATCCACAACATCTGTTTGTTTTTGCACCACAACTGGTGCAAAAGCTAAAATGGAATTTGTTGTGATTCATCGTGAAGAATTCACGTATTTGGTGAATATAAGTATTTGATGGACAGATTTACTGACACCTTTGGTGAAAAAAAATGCTTCAATAAAATTAAATAATTCTGATTTTACTGTATTATATCAACAGTATGTTTTTTAAATCCACCCTTTAATTAGAGGACACTGGGTCAAGGGGGAAAATATCCTACATTGAGAAATGCTCAAAGAGAAAATCAGTAAGAGCACAATTATTGATGTGAAATATGGATTGATGGGTCATCAAGTCTCCATGACAACCCTTACCAACGTATCAACCAATTTGTTTGAGAGAGAAAAAAACATTTTCTGTCCTGCCATTACAAGCATACAAACTGTAGAGTTTGCAAGGATTTCTCTTTGGACAAATAAGAGAAATACGAGGTTTTTCAGCAACAGATACTCCGGAATTGCATGGCATGAAACACAGGACAACTCATGCCCATTCTAACGTATAGCGGAGGATCTGCTATACTGTGGGCCTGTTTTTGCTCTAAAGAGCCTGGGAACTAGAGCTGCTTTGTTCACAAAAGATTTTTATGCCAATGTTTGTCCCGATTTCCCCCTTCTTACCATCTTAAGGACGCTGCGATTATTGGCATGGCTCTAAAGATAATCTTAAGAGATCCTTATGCTGTGTGTGGTGTGTTAAGGGTAATATGGTCCTCTGGGAAGGACGACAGGACCGCTCTGATCTGAAAGATATCCAACATGTTGGATTGTTTAGGTGTGGTGAAGCAGCGTGTGTGGTGTTGTTCCCCGAGCACAAACGTGAACGCGGCCTGTTGAATGTGACGTGTAGCTAATAAGAAACTGAGGTGACGGAATCATGGAAGGGAATTCAAAATGCAAAGAAGACAAAACAACTTCCATGGCGCACCAGAAACTCCGGTGGACAGCAGAGATTTCTTTGTATAGTTTTTTTTGTCTCTGCTAAATAGTCCACAAATGGTCACCATTGCTTCTTCCCAGTCAGCCATGTTTGTTTACTCTGTTTGTTTGGTCTCAATAGGTTTTGTGATATTTTCCGTCTGACCTCTGACTGTTGGTATGTCGGAGAAATTGGTGTGTGGTATGTTGCTCGACACCATGCACTGTACAACCAAATCTGTTATACCTGACATTTTTTTATTGCCATGTGTGTTGTCTCAGGTTTTGAAAACTGTCAGACAATTTTAAAATCTTGCCATGTGAACCAGAAACAGTGGCGTGATTATTGTTAACCGTGCATATTCATATGTGACCTGGTGGTCTGTCAGTCAGCCCTCTCACTGCGAAGCAAAAGGGGACATTTGGTTGATTTTCAGACATTAACAGAGGTTCATAAGATCTGTGGATAAAATCGGTTTCACGTGTAAAAATCGGTTAATTTCACAAAATTAAGGAGATCTGAGAGAATTTATCTAACTTCTAACCTTGTTAGAGTGAATGTTGTCATTAGTTCTAGCCTCTCTGTATGTCTTAACCTTGTGAAGTGTAATTTTAGAAGACTGAGTGTTCTCCTACTGGTGAAAGGGACTGACCGGAGGGCTGCCAGTAGTAGCTAGACAGTTTCTTTTATTAAAAACAATTAGTTTTAATCATGTTTTTATTCCCCCAACATTTTTTTTTCCGCAAGATATTTACTTTTTTTTAAATCAAGGTTGGTAATAAATCTATCCATTACTCAAACATGAGAAATATGTTCTCCAAATACTAAAAGATAAGGAAGCAGAAGAATGTGTAGGGGCAGAGACGTCAGAATCTTCACATCAAAACGTTCATTCATGCAGATGATGAATGGGAAGCAAGAAACCGAAGAAGTTAAATTTAGTAGCACACTGAATATAGGAAAATAAGAAATGCTTCATGTCACATTGATAGTACGTCTTCCCTCCACGCTTTAAGAAACCCTCATAGACCTGAAGAGATAACCTCACAAAGTACACAAACAGCAGTAAGGTCAATCAGAACTTCATAAACATGTGCTGGATTATCGCCTCAGCTGCTTGATCACTAATCAATGTGAGAAGCGGGTCAGTTGTCCAAGCCGTGGCCGCCCTGCCTGGGATGCGGTGAGGAATCCAGGTCAAGCCCAGCGTAACTGTAACAAGCTCACCCAGGGTCAGTGCTGCTGTTTCCATAGCTACCACGCTGGATGCTGCAGGAAAAAAAGGCCCTTGGAGGCAGAGAAATCACCACGGCATGAGGAACACGGAGTTGCTGGGTGGATGATGGGAAGGATTGTTGCCACACGGATCGACATGGAGTCGCAGCCAATCACAGCCCGGCGTGTAAACGATGAATAATGCAACCCGGGGAGAAGCTCATTTTTAATTTTTAAGACGCCCTGAAATGTTCAAGTGGAGGAGATGTACGGGTCGGGGGGGCGGTGGTTGTTCATTTTAAGTTGGGGGTGCTGGCAGTGCAAAAATCGTAGGAAAATTATATCAAGATCCATAAAAAACTGGCTCCTGATAAGTTAAATGTTGTAGACGGTATCGCTGTTGTAAGCAAATGTTCACTACTACCATTACTGCACTCACAGAGAGCACATGGAAATGTCACTTCACAACTTCATTAACAAAAACTCACGTTCTGTGTCAATTAACTTTAGTTTTAACATAGAGGTAAGACCTGGTCTTGAAATACTATGTAAGTTAAGACAAGCTGCGGGAATTCTCAAATCAAACACTCATAAAGGACAACTTTATGGACATAGGTAAATTCAGCACCACTATTATGATCAAAACTCACTATTAGCCGTCAGGTATCCAGCGCTCCTCCAGCTCTCCGTGTTCACTACATAGGTTCTCCAAGAACTGACTAGTAACGGAACACACCACAACGCCTGTACGTTTTAGAAAATAAGATGAATATACAAATAATAAACGTCTCTACCTGCGCCAAAAGTCCGAAACGTGTCGGTTTAACTCCGACGGGAGCCGCAGGGACAGCGCGCGCGAGCCGGTGTTACATCTGCAACTAGCTGCTCGTGTTGATGTAACGTCATGTTGACCCCGCCCCTCCCGACGGGAGGAGGAGGGAGAGGGAAATGGAACACACACACACACACGCACCCCCACACGCGCGCACACACACTCAAGCTCAGCTGAGAAACAGACAGTATGAGACTCAGCGCCTAAAAATTATGAGAGAAATTACGGTTTTACTTAGGTTAACGGCTCAACCACAACCCAAAGATATTAGAAACGTTTTAAGTGAAACTTTATTTTATCCCAACAAAACAGCAGACATTCAGCGCCAGAGTAGGAAGCGAACAGCAGAGACCAGTGGCGGTTCTTGCACTAAAGGCTCCCTGGGTGAGCTTCTTCTTCTGCCACCCCAAATACATTATGTTAGTGTAGACAGCAGGCAATGCAACCAAAATCCAATTTTTTCCCCTCATATGCAACTCATATTCAACATTTTCATGGCAATTTGAGCGACCCAATTCAATGAGGGCTAAGGCTAAGAATCTTTTTTTTCCTTTTTTTTCATAGAATAAAGTTGTATAAGAATAAAATAAAATTATGACAGTCATACAAAAATAAGTAGGAAAATACAATAATAAAGTCATAAATAACAGTATGAGTGATAATATATCAAGAATGAAATTGCAATATTAACTCAATTCTTCAATAAAATCTCAAGACCAACTTCCTGCCTGAGCTAAAATGGCTAAAAGAAAACAAAGGTGTCATACAGCATAAAAGGTAATTACTAAGGAGACATATGAAAACGTCTAGATTGAAGAAAGTAAGAAGCTCTGAAAAAGATTAAATGATTGGCATTTTATAGCAATTTTAAAGCTCTTAATATCAAGGGGAATTTTTTGCTTACATAGTCGTCAAGAAAAGACAAATTACTGGCAAATAAAGACGATTTTCTGCGGCAGTAGAAATTACATTAGGCGATAAAAGCTGACAATGTAGTATTTCTGCTAATGTGTTAAAATTAAAAATAAATGTCAGGATTTATTTTTGATACAAATTGGTATTAATATCCCTTTTCTATATATTGCCATAGTTTCTAGCGTAGCGGCTAGTCGAAGACCAATCGTTAATAATTCACTTAGCAATAAACCGAATGTAAACAAACTCTGTGTGGTTTCTGATCGACCTTTTAGCTGGACACACACACAATGGCAGCACACAGGGAAGGCTGTGTTACATCAGAGATAATAAAGTCAGTGTGTGGACGTCTCCTCAGGGACAAAAACCGTAAGCAACGAGTATTAACAATGATGTAGGAAATGCAGCTCAACTCAAAACTCATTCATTATTTATAGGACTTCATTTTATACTTAGGGCCAAAGATGGAGGGCAGACACAAACTGCCATCAGTCATTCCCTGCAGCTGCAGATGTACATATTCTAAAACACTGGAAATATTCAGGAACGACCAGAGTTTGAGTGAATTGTGGGGTTTTACATTAACTAAACAGAAACATTTTCTTAACTGACTCAAAATAAGTGATATTTTTAATTTATAAAAAATTAGAAAAAATTATATCAACACAAAAGGAATGCTAATATATCGACACAGAAATCTTGTATAAATGTGACAGGCAGAAAAGACGAATCTTTAACTCCAGAAGTAAAGAAAAGACACATTCTAAAGTTTGGAAAATCACCAAATGGCAGGTTTTCTGCAGATGCCCCTTAAATCATGAGATGACATTTATTGTGATTTAGCACTACATAAATAAACTGAATTGAACTGAAAAAAGAGAAACCATAAACGTGCTTATCCCAACATAACTTGATGTGACCTTTCTAGAGTAAGCGTCAACTCAATAATAGCTGAAAGCTTCACCATTTTTAGAGATCAACATGCAATAAATCTAAGCTATATGTATCAGAGTTTTGCTGTGTGTGTGTGTTAGAGTGTGTGCAGTCACATGGGAGATGACAGAAATTGGAGAAACACCCTCAGCATCAGCACTATAACTGCTCAGACCTGCAGTTATGAAATGCCCGTTTATGGGAAAAAATGCACCAAAGCTCTTTAGGATTGATTGCAAACCTCAAGTGCAAAGCGCTCTAAAGTTCAGAAACAAAACACGCCGCAGTGAAAATGTCTGGATAATAAATATAATCTTCTGCCTATTCTGACTTTTCCAGCACAGCCGGGATGAGTCAGGACTGGAGTCTAGTATAAACCCAAGACCAGATCAAACATCCAGATATTTGAGTCTGCTGGAAAGGAGGGCAGGTTGGAGCTGCAGAAATGTTGAATGTGGTTGACTTTATGTACCAACCATTTATGGAGAGAGTTCAGGCAGCATGCAGAAGGAATGAAGGTCAAAGGTGAGTTGTGACACAAAAACATAACTCCCAACACTTAAGATTAAAAAAAAAAAAAAAAGTAAGGCCAGCAATTAAACCTAGTTTGAACTGTGGGAGGAAGTCAAAGTACCAGCAAGTTCCATACAGAAAGACCTCAGGCCAGGATTTGAATTTAAGACCATTCTGTCACAAGGTAACAGTAAAAATAACAAAACCAGCAGAACTTTAAATCTCTTATGTACAGGTCAGTGCCAGATATTTAACTCATTAATTTAAATTAATTAACTACATAGATTTTAATGCATTCAAGTTTTTAGCGGAATTAATCGCTTTTTGTAATGGGGCGATTCCAGTCAGAACCTTTTGTATTCTCACGTTTCTGAAACGCCCATAAACCTGACGCACAAGCAACATCTGCTAACAAAAGCATTAGCAAAGAGGCTTCTCTTGGCCCACTGGAGCTTTATTTTTGCTTAAAAAGAAAAACTTGCTGATTGGACGCTGAAAAAAAACAGATATTAGGCTAAAAGGAGTTAACAAAACTATTCAAGCCTGAAGTAGCATCTCAATGCTAAACATGTAGCAGCAGCAGCACAGATGTCCCACATGCTAATGTCAGCATCTACAGTCCACTTTTCTAAAGAAGCTCCATGAATGATCAGACGTTCCTGAAACTGAATGGATAGAATAACACTTTGCTCCAATCTGAAGATTGAAGAACCTAAATAACAGATTAAAAACAATAAATATCTTTGTTGTTGGACTAATATGTCTATTTACACAGTAATTTAGCAGCAAAACAGGTTTTGAATTGAAAATGATGCTTATTTTGCTAATGTACCGATTCCTTACAGACCCTACAATCAACCTGATTAAAATTTTTAATCGAGTCCCGCCACTAATACAGGTATGAAATTAAAAATCAAAAAGAGATAACATAAAGAAACAAAGTAGAATAAAGCAAAGTTTTTAGATTACATTATTATGTTATTCTTTCTATAAAACCTAAAAGGTTGGGTAATGAAGTTACCAAATGGTGAGATGCTACAGATCATTTTATCACATTTTCCAGCAGATATTATGTTTTAAAATGCATAACGGCAAAAGATCTTTTTTTTTTTTTTAAACAAATAATTTCTATTTAAAACAAAAAAAAAATCTACATTTTTTATAAGGCTAAATTAAGATCAGCCTGTTTCAAATGTTATTTTACCAGATTGGCTCATGACCCAACAGCTCTGTTAGCACTCCAGATGATCATTTGAGTTTAACTACAGCAGTGTGTTTCCACTGCCTAACTTCCAGCAGCCCTGCTGCGGCTCTGCTTCGGTCCTGCTCCCCTTCAGATATGCTGAATCATTGATCAGGTATGTCTGCTCGGCCGTGGAGCTGCTGCCATGTCACCGTGACAGATGGAGGACGTAGTGGTGGGGAAGAAAGTACCTCCACTGAGCCGCGCATGTGAGCAGGAAACATGATGCCTGGGATTCCTCTGAAGGGGACGCTTCAGGCCTGGAAGGAGGCCAGGACTCCCAGTGCTGCTTTGGTGTAATAGGAAGTTTGTACTGACTGATTTCTTAGCCAGAACCAGAACTGGGAGACGTCAAACTGGCTTTTGTTGTCTGCCCAAGAACTAAATATTGAGCTTTGAGACTTCATCTTGCTTTCATAAGCAGTTATTTTACTGGACAGGTTACAATATGCCCATTGTTGTTGCATTCCCATTGACCACAGAATTGCGCAATTTGACTTTTTGAAGTTTGTGAAATGGAAATTTCAAAGAAACTCTTGTCTGATGGCTCAGCATGTTTTGTAATGACTTATTGTATGAACAAACATATTCATACAAATATGTTTGTTCGTATGTTCGGATGTATATCCGTATGAACATATGGATATACAGTATATTCGTATGAAAAAATTATCCAGACCCGTTACGACAAGTTTCTAACTTATAGAAACACTGCAATTGTGGAATTGTGTTTTTTTCGATGTTAGTGGAATATCCACTAGATTTTGTCCACATTTGGAATGGAAGCACAGCGACTGCACCACTGTTTGAGTGGTGCAGTCACTCAAACAATTACAAATATATCATTAGGTCACAGTCCACAACTTTAATTACATTTAAGTTGTAATTTAAATGTATGTTTAATATGTTTTTTAGTTAAGCATATTCTTTTACTAAAAACATCCATTCTTTCGCGATCACTTCTGTTTGTTGGTTTGTCTCCGACAGTAAATTCTCATCCTCAGTTAAACAGATAACTTAAAAACAGATTACTTTGATCCAAGTTATATGTAACTTGGATTTTGATCCAAGTTATATGTAACTTGGATCAAAGTAATTTTCTTACAGTGAAGAAATCCTCATTATGGAGAAGTTTTGAGGTATTTTGTTGTGAGGTATTTTTGTTGAGCACTGCAAGCTTGTGCTGCATGAAAAACGTTGAGTAACTTGTCAAAACCAAGTACCATTCAAAAAGTGACATATAACCACAGGCACTGAAGTTTTCACAATGTTTATTAAATACAGTCCAAGCTCTTTTTTTACCACCCCAATCATCAGCCTTCTGATCCAACATGATTATCTAAACCTAATCCTAAAGCAATCAACCAATAAATGACCAGTCAGTCTGGAGATTAAAGGTTTAACAGACTCATGTTGCTACCATGTAATAATGCTAGCAGTACTATGATATAGATGGTAAACAACTAGAACTGAGTGAAAATAACATGACTGTTAAAGGTAGCTCAGTTTCAACAGAGTCAAATATTTCAGTTGACTCAGAACACTGCTGTTAAGATATGACATTATTTCTTGATTTGAGAAGTAGCAGTTCAACAATATGAGCCAGAGATTGTAATTCATAATTTTTCTCCATATGTCATAATCTGCAGTTGTTTAGACTCTTAGTTTCATTTGTGTTTGTTTCTATTCTGATCATTTCTTTATTGTTTATTTCCTGACCGTTTTGGATTAGCCCATATGTCATTTTATTTAGTCTGCTGTTTCCTGCCTGGCTCTGTTTTTGAACATTTCTTTTTTCCTCCTTTAAATCCACCCGTTCCGACACTTGACCCGGGTTTGGAAAGGCAAAAACTAAAAATTGCTTTTGGTGTTTATCGATTACTATTTTTGGTTAACAACTACCATGTACTTTTTAAAAATAAAATCTGCAAAAATAAGGCAATTAGACATATGAATGAGCCCCTTGAGCGAGGATGGATGGATGAACACATAGATGGGGATAAACATTTAATGCCTTTTCTTTTCTGTTGGATTCAAAGCTTTTTTATTAGGCAATCTGGACAAATTGTTCCTGCTTTTTGTGTCATAGAGCCTTAAATGCCCCTTTTCCCAGTGGAAAAGAGGCAAAAGATGATGACCGGCTAAAATCAGACTCAGGACGTCAGTCTCAAAGAAGCTGTGGGCATTTATTGCATCATTTATTATGGCAAATTTCTAAACATAAGAATTTTCATTCATCATTTTCACAACAAACTCCAATTAATGATTCCTAGCTCGCCAAAACTGTCAGTATTTATTGGATAAGAGTTTTATCCACTGTTGTTCAATAAGAGTATCAATAAATAAAAAAATGATGAAATCCATTTGCTGTGCTTAGTGATGCAAATTACACTTCTTTATGAAACTGGAGTTCTAAAGATGCATGATACACATTTTTTAAAGAGCAATATTTGTGTTTGTGGAGATTCATGCAGTACAGTTAACATACAGTTACCTAAGTAAGAAGGAATAAATAGTTATTTTATCGTTATCACAATAGTACCACAAAATATCATGACCAAGTCAGTGGTTTCCAAACGTTTTGCACTGAGGACCAAACCTGTCGAGTTGAAAACACTTAGGGATCACAATTTATTTATTTATTTATTTATTTATTTATTTTTCAATGAATTGGTGAATTCTTTTCTTTTTACCTGCTCAGCAACAAAGAACATTTAAACAAAAAGGTCTGAAAAAGGATCTCAAAGTTGTACAGTTTCCTAACTTATGGATCAAGATATCAATTTTAGTTTAATCCCAGCAACAAAAAATGAGAACTGTCTTTGAAAAGCCTTGACTGTATTTAGTTCATTTTAGCTACTAGGTGTGATTACGTCTGTTTTCAAGTAAAAAAGTCACTGAAGATTTTTGGCCCTACTTACTATAAGATTAACATGGAAGCAAACAAAAATAATGACTTTTTTTGTACCTAAAATGTATCATTTAAGACATAAATTTGTCATTGAAAATGTCATACAAAGAAAAAACAAAACGTCTTGATCTGCAACAGCTCCATTTGCTAGATTCCACCCAAGGGCCACACAAAAGGAGAAATACCTCAACAAGGACCTCATCTGGTCCCCAGGCCACACTTTTGACACCCTGCTTTAAGTCTACATTGCCCACCCTGACCTCACGTCACAGTAAACCAAAAATCTGTATAAACCAGAAAAGGCCTGAGTCCTGTATCCACAGAGACGAGTGTTGCTTCCGGATTATGATGTAAAGTTTCAAAAACTGGAGAAAGAGCAAACTTATGAAATCAAAATCTGACTATTTTTATTGTGGATGTTGAAGTCACATTATTACTTCCACAAGGTGAGCTGGAGTCCCACAAGAGCCGCAGTCTGGCACTGATGGAAGGTTTCCACTTCTGCTCTAACGGGAGTTAGGAAGCAGTGCTCCAGATTCAGCAGACTGATCTTTGCAGCTGCAGTTTCCTCTCTTCAGTTGCCCCCCCGTCTATTTGCCTTTCAGTCTGCTCTCTGGGCTTAAGCGTTGCTTTAATTACATCTGCCATGGGGAGTAAAGCACTTCTCCGTGTGACGGAGCCCACGCTACACTGTCTCTGTTTTCACTGTGTGTTTTGTAAAAAAAACAAATATCTGAAATGAATTGAGTCTTGGGTGGTCTGAGTTGCTCTTCCATGAAGCCCGTAGTGATCAGCAGGGCTCACTGTGTGCAACATATTGCTTTTACTCATCTCTGGAAGGATTTAGGTCAGCACATGAAACATTCATAAAAAGATACTTAATATGTAAATGGCTGACAGCTTATGTCAAGTAGTTTCCCCCCCGCGGCGGAGTGCAGTTGCTGGGTAGATCTCCGCTTCTTCGTCGACAGGGAAGATACTTGGATATTTACAGACGTGAGGATACACTCCCAGTCTGTCAAAACCCCGACAGGACGGAAACAAAATAGCTGCACATCTACAGTATGTGAACACACTGAGACAGTTTCAATCGGCAGGATGTGGCGATGGTGAAGGGCTCAAGCGCCCGACACGCACGACCGTCAAGGGTTCGAGTACAGGCCGGTTGACCTTTGCCCCATGTCTCAAATAAAGGCCACTAGAGCCGAAAAACATTATTTAGACAAAAAACAATAGCAGTATGAATGATTGCAGTGCCTTTGTGGATGAGGGTAAATGAAGGAAGGAACCCGCATCACATATTTCTCTAAGTCTTTACTGACTTATTTTTAACTCTGCCTGTATGATTGACAGATTGTGCAAATCTGAGCAGCATTTGTAACATGTCAACAGTGTGTTACAGCAGAGGCCGCAGACTGTCGTCGGTGTTGGAGGAGGGGAGACAGTGTTGGGGGGATGGGTTCATCCAGTTTCTCTATTTCTCTCACTGTAGCAGTTAAATCACATCTCTTCTTGTTAACATCTTCTCTGCATTTAGTTCTCCTCTCTTCTCTAAAAGAAAAAGCATAATAAAACTGTCACAATGCTGGGGTGTTTTGGTTTGATTTCTCTCTTCTGTGTTCATATTTATGCTTTGATTATTATTGAGGCTTGTATCAGTTTAGATCTTGCCATATCCCTTCATTCGTTTATGTTCGTGTTAGCGGTGGGTCTCAATTAAAAATTTTCATTGATTTTAATTCATCGCATTTAATCGAAAACTGTTCAAACTCACAAAATAAGCATTTTCAATTCAAAACCAAATTATTATTTGGCCTCGACTTGCTGCCAAATTATTGAATAAAAGACCATATGAGATCAAGAACAAAGATATGTGATGTGTTTAAGATGGATGCTAACATTAGCGTTAGGACGTCTGTGCTGCTGCTACATATTTAGCATTGAGATGCTATTTTAGGTGTGAATAGCTTCACTGATAGGCTAGCTCCTTTAAGCACAACCTGAACACATCAGTGGTTCAATCAGATCATTTCAGAAATGAAATGAACCTCCAGTGTTCCAAGAGAAGCAGCTTTGTCGTTCTTCTCTATTCGCTAATGTTGTTTGAGCTTCAGATTTATGGCTGTAGCAGAAACTCTTGAATACACAGGTTCCAGCCGAAACGCCCTCTTCAAAAGGAAACCAATCATGATTTAAATAAGTATATTATTTTAGAATAATTAAATACAGAACTGTGTTTTAGCAGTAGTAGTTGTTGCATTTGCATTTTAAAAAAACATATACATTATCTCACATATAGAACATAAATATTTTAATATTTAATCAGGGATCAGTTTTTTCTTTCTTTCAAATGTCTTTTCATTATATACTAGCAATATATAAAAAAATATGGTACAATATATTCCAATAAAATTTTAGCAGATTTTAGCCCACAAACAAACCCCTTGACAGCAGACACACCCACACAAAGCTAAACTGAGGTAAAATCAACTCGGTGTGGTTCAGCATGCTATATTGACTGTTTCCATTGTTAAAGCAACCCATAAAACCAACCCGTACCACATTATTCCTGGTCCCCCTTCAGTGGTAGGTCCATAGGACAAAAGTACAGTAAGGCACAAGACAATATAGTACAGTACGGTACAGTATGGTATGATACGGAGCTACTAGCATCACAATATAGCCCATATTAGGGGGAAAATAACGTCACTGCTTGCGATAAGCATGTGACAAACTACTGTGTCACTTTTTTTTGTTGCACTAGTATGATGCAATGTTAGGCGTCACACCGTGCCATGCCGCTGAGTGGAAATAAAGCATAATGTTGGGTTCCGACCCAGGCCTCGAGTTGGATGGTTGTGCACAAGTCAGGCGCTTGATATTGAGCATCAAAATTGCTCTAGAAATGCGTCTGAAAGTGTGGAGTCCCGCGCATTGGGAGGAGCCTCTTGACTTTTGCCTTTATTTTCCTCTACTGGTCTCTTTCTACAATGGCAGATGAAATGTATAGAGAGTATCTTGGCTTTATTTACAAAAAGCAAGACAACGTCTTTGTCGGTTCCCTCTGCACCATGTTTGAATTCACCAGATAATTCAGAGATGTTCTGAGTTGCACAACTTAGCCACTTGCTGACGAAGGTCACTATCAGCGGTGCTTTCGTCTCAGTCAAGCCCAGTTTCACAGGTTGCTAACCCGCATCAGTACCTACATCTCCTGCCAGGACACCAACTACAGGCCACTACGTCATATAGCGGAGTCTCTCTGATTGGTTGATATTCCGTGTCCAGCTACTAAACAACTCCAGCAGCAGTTGCGATGGACATCCGTTAAGAGAAGTCAAAACGTGCAGCACCAGATGCACCGTGAGACTTCATGATATACCTGTGGATGAGCGTCCACGAAGACTTTGTATGTAAACCAGACGGTCAAATCACTCAAATCTGAACGCAACATAAGTAACGAAGAGTTATTCACTTCAGGTAAGATACTGATTTGTCAGACTCTTAACATAGCCACACTTTGAACACAATTCCCTGCTTCATTAGCTTTTTAGAGAGGATTAATGGTGGACTAACCTTTGGAACAAAACACAGGTGCACATGACAAAACTGAAGGATATTTTCTTTCACATTTCTTGATATTTTGACATGCTTTGCCTTTGTGTGCAGAAATAAAACCCTTATTGCTCTGTTTCTTTGCTACTGCTGCTCCAAATCACATGACAGTCTCCTGCATAATAGTGCTTGTGTCCTCTTGTTAGATTGGTCCAGGGTGATGTCATGCTTTGTCGTGCTCTCTGTGATTCACCCCAGGGTGCTGTAGTCAGTGGGACCCAGGGACGTCTCTGCACAGAGCATAACAACGCAGGAGATGACTCGGCAGAAAATATGGAGATATGATTTGAACGCCCCTCTGAGTCACTCAATCTTAGCCAAGTAATTTAAAAGAATCAATGCCACCAAGACTCAAGGGTAAAATCTATACACAGCAGCACCTATAGGGATATATAAGGAGTCTTACATCAAATAGCTTCATGTTAATTCCTTCATCACTGCAGCTCGTCTTTTGAAGCAAAAACAAGATGGAAGAAATTGAGGGGCCTGCAGCATGTCTAAAAATACTGTATGAGGATCCAGGAAGTGAGGGAAATAAAGCATTGGCTTATTCTTTTTATCCACATCTGACTGGATTTCATTTCAAAATATCCTGATGTTCATTCTAACACTACCTGTACAGTGGTCAGGAAGCAATCGCAAACCCTGGAGCAGGCTGCTGAGTAATCCAGACTCCAGTGACTGTGCATCCTCACTCAGTGGGAAGTTCGACCTTGCACACTCCATTTGTCCCTATCCTATTCATTTGACCCTATCTCTGCAGATCTCTCCCAACAGAGAGATCTGCTGCTTGCGGTACCAGGCCAGCCGTGACAGTCACCTCACTTATTTATCCCATCTGCAGAGTGGAGCCCTCTGGTGGCGACCGTTACTGACTGCTTTACTTATACTTTTTTGACCCCGTTTTGCTGAATTTACTTAGTTCCCTTCAAAAGTATTACAGTTTGAGTTTGTTCAGATGACTACAAAAAGACTCAATTCTTTAGTTTGGTTTTCAGCTTTTTTTAATTCAAGGTTTTTGTTTTAGCTTGAATAAACCTGGTTAAAATGTTTGAGATTAATACTCTACTGCAGAGCAGAACCTAAGGGTTTTTTTCACACCTTCGTCCAGCAAACTTTGTTGGATTGGGGACCAAAATCACAACATTTGTTATATTTTCAGCTGATGTGGTTCCCTTTGACATTGCACTGTGTAAAACAAACCAAACCCTTCCACAACCTGTTCACCTCTTTGCCTGTGGTGGTGCTGTACACACATTTGTTTTGGTTGTACTTATCCAGAATGCTCTGCACTATAGTCTGCTTCCTGCTTCTGGAGCGGTATCTGGGCTGCTTGGTGTTCACATATACTTTGAAACCTCAACAGATTTCTTTTCAACAAACTGAGACCTTGGTCTGTAGGCGGACTAGCGAGGGTACAGCCAATCAGAGTCGAAGAGGTATCATTGCACCTAAGTATTTCAGGTTCTAGTTGTTTGCATTAAACACTAGAAACGATGTCTTGAGCTTACAACATTCCTTTTAACTCAATAACCCCTTGCATCTCTCTTACCCTGATTTCCTAGCTCTGGTTCTTTTCTTCCATCACGCTACCAGTGCCAAAATAAAAATATTACACACCCATTGGTAGCTACTTCCTTATCACAGGACTTTATATCCGCAAAGTACAAACTAGGTCTCAAGTAGTCTGCTTTCAGTGTAGAATAATCTAATCTATGTTTGAAGAGTCTAAGATGGTTAATTTGTTCTAGTTCTTAATAAACTAGAACAAATTAAAGATGCTCAAGGTACTGAAAAATTGGATTACAATAAACTGTCAAAAGAACAAGTCATTACGTCTAATTTATATCAGCTGCAGATTGTACACCAACCATTTTTCTCGATTAAATGTTCTTTAAAGAAAAATGTATAAATCACAAATGATCAGCCTTGGCACGATGGCCACCAGCCTCTGCAAGGCTATTGCTTGTCAACCCAATGCTAGCACTAGCATATACAGTATGTGGTAATGGACAGCACAGTAAGTAGGCAATCCAGTGGGTGACCAGCCTAGGCAAGCTAGTTGCCAGTCTCTCCAAAGCTATTCCTAAACTAGCCAATGTTAGCGTTAGCCTACTTCTGCCATTGGATGTCAGAGGAAGAAGGTAAATCAAGAGGTTAACCAGCCTAGACATGCTAGTCACTAGCCTCTCCAAAGCTAATGCAAGTTGTTTCCTAATTTGCTAGCGATAGCTGTTATTAGTCAATCAGTAGCTAGCTTTAGAAAGGATACAGCCTCTTTCCAGAAGGAAGGAGACACCGTTGGATGTGCAATAGTTTTAATTTTGACACAAACAACATGCCATGGCCACCCATTGGGCCCTACGGTCTAAAAGAGCAGCAGCAATAACTATAGCATATAAATATTCACATTCATTGTATATTAGCTTGTAAACACACCACTTCCTACGCTGCATTTTCTTTGAAGTTTTATGTGCTTCATGAATCTATGAATAGAGCACATATTGAGTAGCTCCAAGTTATTCCACAAATAACTGGATTTGAATCTGCAAATCGGTGAACATGTGAACAGGATTCCACCGAAATTGAAATTCTAGCCTTTTCAGTCCACCCAGGTCCTCTTCAGTATTTTTTCCATGCAATTTTTTGATCTTGGGTTCTCAAGAAACCTACTGGTGTTCTTAATTACCCAGAACCCGAGCTTTGCTCTCAATAAAACGGTTCTGGGAGTTGAGATAAGCCCCTACTAAAACAGGCATGAATTAAACACATGGAGGAAGAGGCTGCAGCAAGAGATAGAATCCATGTTCTGTGAGCTTCAGGACCCAGATTCTGCCTAACTGGTGCCACACGCTGCATTCCTGCAGAGACAGAGATGTGCTGTATGAGTGAAATACATTTTCTTTTGTTTCTTCTTTCCAGACTATAGGAACACCTTTCGTGAGCTGGAATGTGCGCTCCATGACTTGTGTGTCTATGGAGACAGTTCTCACATACTCCTTGCTGGGTCTAAGCATGCATGTAGGTGTGAGCTGCCAGGTGCTGGGTCTTCTGTTCTCACAGTTCGTTCACAGCTCTGAATTCGGAATGAGACAAAATGTCTTATAAACAGGCTCCCCAATTAATAAAACATAAGGCAAGCAAAATAAAAGGAATCCCAGCCTCATGCAGCCGCCCACCTTTTCTCATTTGACTGAAAGAGAGGACTGAGCTGAAGGCCATGTGCAACTGAGAGGGGAAAGTGGAGGTGCAGCTTGCAGTGGTCGGACGATAAGAGCTTCTGATGTTAGCGCAGCATGTCAGAAAAGAACAACAGAGGCCACTTTAAAAAGGACAAGAGGCTCTCATAGGCTGCAGGCAACAGGACAACAGCAAGAGATGAGGGGAGCCTCAGCAGGCCAGCATGTTGTTCAGAAAAACAGTGAAACAGAACATGAACATAGCAATTTCACTTTTTTCATGTTCTGGCAACAAAATGTTTTTTTATCAAATTATTTTATGATCTTAATCATATGTAGGCAGAACTGATAACTGATCTACAATCCATTGTAATTCTAACAGATTATGAAAGCTGAGACAATAATTTATCCAGAACTAATCAAATTTTTCATACAAGAACAGCTTGGTTTAAGGTTTAATTAGATGATGAAAATTATACATATATATATATATATATATATATATATATATATATATATATATATATATATATATATATATATATATATATATATATATATATATACAGTATATATATCCATCCATCCATCCATTTTCTTACACCCTTGACCCTAGAGGGGTCGGGAGGTGCTGGTGCTATCTCCAGCTAATGTTCTGGGCAAGAGGCAGGATATATATATATATATATATATAACCTAATTTTTGTTTTTCTATTGTACCTGAATGTGGTCTTAAAGTAACTGATGTGGTGTTGGGCTGCTTTTTGAGTTTAACATAAGGGTAGCATTACACCGATTTATCATTTTTGATCCTATCTTGGAGTCTCAGTGGACATTTCATCTCTTGGCAGTTGAGATGGGGCCAATTCTCTCCTGCCATTTGTACATTTTTGCTGTAAAAATAAAAACACTTACACCTTTGTGAGCTCGCCCTCCCATGTGGACCAACTCCCATAAGAGAGGTACTTTAGCTTATTAGAGGCAATTGTTGGCTGCCTGGAAACCACCGAGATGACTTCAGATGACTGTAAAACATGTAACCGCTTCTTTAGATTTTTATACACATATACATATACATATATGTATGTATAAATATATACATACATACATATATATTAACAATTTAACCCATTTTGTTCAGTTTTGTACAGTTGAATGGTTGCCACAGGAGACTAAAGAATTTCTCAAACATGTATGAAAGAATAAAGTAACACTCATGTTTTTGATTACAAAAATAACATGATGTAAAGCTCAAAAAAATCTATTTTTACATGATACTGCCCCTTTAAGAGGTAAGAGGGTTTCTGTGGAGAGGATTTGTCATTATCTTACCCTTGGCAGTCAGTTTTCTGAAGGGCCAGACTCAGAGCAGACAATAACTGTGCTTCGATCAACATTTTTCTATTTGCATTTTAAAGCAATGCATTAAAAAAGGTTGATCAAAAAGGCAAAATTCTATATAACTTCCTCAATTTTGCAGAAAAGTTTTTACGCTCGCTTGAGGTGGTTTTTGGCTTTTCCAAAAAAAAGAGTTAATGTGCTAAAGGGTCGATGGAAACATTTGCAGAATAAGTTATGACGAAAAAAACTTTACCATCCATTGGTAGGTATTTTGCCTTGTAAGAAGTACAAAACTTAGGAACTCCAAGTATTGCAATGCGCTACTTTGTAATACTTGTATTGAGAGGTCATATGAAATTTTTGTCAAGGTGATTATGCAGCTGCTTCCCTTGGCATCAGAGATCTGTTGCTGTTTTATCCCTATTAATGGACATGATTTTTCAAGCAGTGAATTCAGTCATAACAGGGTGGATAGCTAAAGTGTTAGCATCAAGTGTGATGGGATGGAAGAGCAGGAGAGGACGATTTGCTGCAGAGCATCCTGATGCGGATGGAAGACGCTGACACCAGAACTGTGGGCTGGTGGGTGGACTTTAGGTCTAAAATGATTACACAAGAGCCATTTTACACCCTTCTTATGTTGACTCAGAGCTTCTCAGACAGAAATGAACACAGTTTCATTACCATAACAACCATAAGAATACAACGAGCCCTGAAGAGGAGCGAGGGCATGAACACACAGTCAGCGTCAGTCAGCCGCTAGAGGATCCTTCCTGTAGATTTCAGATCTAATGACAGCTGACTACGTCGTGTTCAAACACACTGGACGAGCACATGTGATCTGCACATGTATGAATACATGTGCAAGGGTTCTGCTGTGAAGTAGAAGGTGAATGATAACAGAATTTTTTGAACTTTTGAATGTGTTAAGTGTGGATCTGCTCCATCTCGGTTAGGCTGGGGAGTGTGTACGAACATCAATTTCAAGTCTTGCCACAAACTCTTAATTGGACTTAAGCCGTTATAGATGCTTTGATCTAAACCATTGCTTGGTAACTGGCTATGTTTTGGGTTGCTAGCTTTCTTCCACATACAGCCTTTAGGATTCAGTTTGCAAGATTCTTCTTACAGTTTTAGTGTCTCCACAGCTCATATTCTCAAAGAATCCTAAGACTAATAGTAGCTTCTAGTGGGGTGCTGTGGTGGTGCGAGGGCCGGGCGTGGTCCGAGTGGGGAGGGCTTCGTCCTGGGCACGGCTGTCACAGGTTCGAGTCCCATCCAGGTGGCCTTTGTCGCATTTCTTCCCTTCTCATTGCCCACTTTCCTGTCTGACCGCTTTCAAATGGAGGCCACTAGAGCCAATAAAAACTAGCTTTTAGTGACGCCACTTTGTTGTTGGATAGTAAATTGTCCCAGAAGTTATTGTCGTAAATGATCATATTGTTGATTTGAGACCATTTTCATGTAATAAAATGGTATTTTAATGGCATAATAACGTAGGAACACGTTCTCAGAGGACGAACATTTAACACGAACAGGAAGAAATTTTAAATATCCAAAATAAATAAGGGAGACAACAGAAACAACAAAAAATAAATTATGAAGTCTGTAAAGAAAACATGTGTGAATACACTTTTGTCCTTCAAAAAATGACTTATTGAGACCGAAGAACCAGACTGAAGACTTCTGTCATCCAGTTTTTGGTAGAAAGAAAGAAAAGAGAAAAACAATAAATCATGTAAATGAAAATTATTCAGCTTTTTGTAAACTATTATTTGTTGCTGTTAAACAGCAATAAATCAATGAATTTATATTGATTTATTGAGTATATATGTATATTTATATACATATATATACTCCTATATGTATGGGAGTATAAAAAAACTATACTCCTTTACATTTATCAACACACCACAGCAGTAGCTTTTAAAAAAGCTCCTGGGCTGCCAAGCAACAGAAAACACCTTCCCAACAACGTCCAGCAGAAATGAGGATCCCACCTCAACACTAAAGGCCAACGTCAAGGCCTGAACTGGCATTTCACTTGGAATGGCTTAGGACTGCTGCTGGAAAGACGTGAAAAAAAGTGGAGCAGACAGATGAGCACCATGTCGCCTCACAGTTGGAAAGCCTGGCACTGCCTTCTGCCATTTGGATCACCATGGAAACAGCCAAATACACCAGCAGCAGCAGCAGCGCTGGTCCAGCTTTAAGTAAAGGGAACATGTAAAGGGAAAATTCAAAGTAAAAACATCATGAACCCAATGACAATTATTGGATTTAAGGAATAATAAGGTTGTTTTACAGATTGCGTCACAGACTTGGCACCGTGATGGAAGCATGGCAGAATGCACACACAGTCCCAGAAATGCCCACGTGATGCTCAGTGACATTTTTATCATGGTGGTGGGGTGAAGGGGCTAGGAGGGGGGGGCGGGTGTTCCTGGAAGGCCCTGCAGCGCAGCGCAAAAATACGCACATGACGACGCATGTTGCACACAGTATCAGCGGGAACACCGAGCACGCGACCACGCACACGTGATTCACCGGCATCAAACGGGAAAAGAACAACAACAACAAAAAAAACAGACGCCCAGCCGGCGCCCTCCTCTTATCCTCTTACCTGGACCGTGGGTTTCTCCCGAGCGGACCTCGGTGATGCTGCTCGGGTCACTCTGAGATCTTCCGCGCTGCACCACGCATTCATCATCCAGCCCGTCGGATGGTGATGCTGTTGATGATGAGGATGATGCCATGGTTGGAGAAAGAAGAAGGGGGGGGGGGGGGGGGGGGTTAAAAAAAAAGCTTGATGTGAAAGAGGCGTGATCTCCGCCAACAGCCAACCAACCGGCCAAGGTCAGCGGCATCAAGTGGTAGGCGCTGATTTCATGCGCTGCGCTCCGCTGCTGCAGCTGCGGCTCCCCGGTCAGCAGCAGCCACCAGCGGGAAATCCATTACGAGCGCAGCATTATAGAGGGTCGACGGTGCCAAAAAAACACGTGATCCCTCCACCCCCCCCCCCCCCCCAAAAGCCCCTTCAATCTTTCTCATGATTTAAAGTCAGTTTATTTACTATACATCGCAGTACAAGACACTACAACAGTGTATTAGGGGCATAAAAGGTAGAAAGAAAGGAAATTTCCAGCAAAAAAAAAAAACCCGGAAATTTTTAGATTAATCGCAGAAATTTTCCAGAAAAAACAAGGACATTTCTGAGCAAATTACTTTTCTATTTTACCTTTTATTTTAGATCCTTCCAGTTTTAAGCGATACATTCACACAGCAGGTGTTGATGCTCAGTTCTGAAGTTCTGTTTTTTTTTAAATAGCCTATAAATCTTTTATGCCATTGTCATGCAGGAATTTACATATTTGGTCATGCTTCACTTTACTTGGATATGCTAACCAAAAGCTAACGGTTAAAGAGAAACTATTGGATCTTTATTATGAGTCTTACAAACAAAGCAAAAACTATCCGACAGTTCCTGATTTTTTTCCTCATTGAAGGATGGAATAGAATGTGATTGGAAAGCTGTTCTTTCAGGTTTATGTAATCATCATGTTATATAATAAACATGAATCTGCCCAACCTCTGATAAGAGACAAAACATCCTCAAGAAGCAAGTCAGATGTGTGGCTGCTTTTTAATGTGGTACTAAGGATTATTACGACCTGAATGAAAGACAAACCTCCAGCATTTTCCAAAATTATTCCTCACAAATTTTGCCTAATTATGAGCACCTTTTTATCAATAATCATTTCTCTTTATTTCTTCCACATTCTGTCCCATTACAACCACAAAACTTCAAAGTGTCCTGCCATCTAAGTAGCATACATCTGTGAGGAAGAGAGAAAATGACAGGTGGTTTTCAAAAACCTTCAGAAATAAAACTCTGAAAAGTGTGGCGTGCTTTTGTTTTCAGCTCCTTTTACTCTAATACTCCTAACTAAAATCAAATGGAACTGGGTGTTATTTGAACACAGGACCTTCTTGCTACAAGGAAACAGTTCTATTTTCAGTCATTCTGCCTCCAATCTGACTAATATACTATATTACTATATGAAGTATTCATTCACCGGCCTTCACTCACATATGAGATTAAATAACAACCCATTCCTAATCCATAGGTTCAATATGACGTTGGTCCACCTTTGCAGCTAAAACAGCTTCAGCTCTTCTGGGAAGGCTGTCCACAAGGTTTCAGAGTGTTGATGGGGATTTTTGACCATTCTTCCAGAAGCACATTTGTGAAGTCGATGATGATGATGTTGGACGAGAAGGCCTGTCTCTCAGTCTACACTCTAATTCATCCCACAGGTGTTCTATTTGGTTGAGGTCAGGACTCTGTACAGGCCAGTCAAGTTCATCCACACCATACTCTCCATCTATGTCTTTATGGACCTTGCTTTGTGCTCTGGTGCACAGTCATGTTGGAAGATGAAGGGGCCAGCTCCAAACTGTTCCCACAAAGTGTGGAGCATGGGATTGTCCAAAATGTCTTGGTATGCTGAAGCATTCAGAGTTCCTTTCACTGGGACTAAGGGGCCAAGCTCAGCTCCTGAAAAACAACCCTAAACCATAATCCCCTCTCCACCAAACTTTACACTTAGCACAATGCAGTCAGACAAGTACAGTTGTCCTGGCAACCGCCAAACCCAGACTCATCCATCAGATTGCCAGATGGAGAAGCGCGATACGTCACTACAGAGAAGGCGCCTCCACTGCTATATAGTTCAGTGGCAGTGTGCTTTACACCACTTCATCCAACACTTTGCCTTGCACTAGGTGATGTACGGCTTGGATGCAGCTGGTCACCATGGAAACCCATTCTATGAAGCTCTCTGCACACTGTTACTGAGCTAATCTGAAGCCCACATGAAGTTTGGAGGTCAGTAGTGATGGAGTCTGCAGAAAGTTGGTGACCTCTTTGCACTATGTGCTTCACTGTCTGCTGACCCCACTCCATCAGTTTAAGTGGCCTACCACTTCATGACTGAGTTGCTGTCGTTCCCAAACACTTCCCTTTTCTTATAATACTGTCATGAAGTGCGGGTGGTGAGAGTGGTGAGGCAGACGCAGCGGATCCAGGTCAGATGAATTATGATGAAATTTAATTAAGAAAATCACAGTCCAAACAACGAGCACCAGGAACATGGACACACTGACGACGAATAAGCTAAACATAGACGTTGACAAGGACTCGACGAGGAACAAGGAACACAGGTGGAGTTAAATACACGGGAGGGTAATCACAGAAACGAGACACACCTGGGAACAATCAAGGGGAGGGGAGGACAACGAAGAGACTTAAGGACACAGAAAACTCTAAATAAACACAGAAAAACACAGATCCTGACAAATACAGCTGACAGTTGACGGTGGAATATTTAGGAGCGAGGAAAATTCATGACTGGATTTGTTGCATAGGTGACATCCTATCATAGTTCCACGCTGGAATTCACTGAGCTCCTGAGAACAACCCAGTCTTTCACAAATGTTTGTAAAAACAGTCTGCAGCCTGGGTTCTTCATTTTATACACCCATGGCCATGGAAGTGATTGGAACACCAGAGTCCTATTTAGGATGGGTGAGCATATCTTTGGCAATATAGTGTATATAACTAAGACTTGGATGCATGTTTTCAAAAAATAATTTTGAAACATGCAGAATTTCCCACTGCTTCGCAATTATGCACAACTTTGTGTTAGAGCTCATAAAATTCAACATACGTTGAAGTTTAGGCTGTACTTGAAATGTGAAAACATTGAGGGAATGTACTTTTGAGAAATATAATTACGTGATTTTTTTTTTTTTAGTTCAATAACTATTAATATTTCATATTTAATCTACAAATACTGTATATGCGTTGGAAAGTTTGAAAAAGGAATGAAGGAACTCACTTCACCACTGGGAGGCGATAAAGAGCAATATATGTGATCGGCACCGAGCAAATAAGAGGAAGAAACAATAGAGCATATTATATTAGAATGTCATAAGTATGAAAGAGAAAGAAGATACATGAGAAGAGAGTTTGAATGTATTAAGGAAAAGATTAATTTATTAGATATTTTGAGGAAGAATTTGGGGAGTAAACACATACAAATAATTATTAAATATTTAAAGAAAACTAAATTGTTTCACAGAATTTGATTATAGTAGGTGTGTTTGTGAATATGTGCATGATCTAGAGGGGTATAGTATAAAGTTAAGTATAAAAATGGATGAATGTGTGTGTATATATATATATATATGTATGATTTATTTATTTAGTTTATTCATTATTGTTATTTGTAGGAGTGTATATATATATATATATATAAATAGATAGTCCATCTCGAACCATACTCCATACCAGTAAGTGGCGGTAATGCTACTTAAAGTTTGTTGCCAACCGCCAATAAACTCAAGAAGAAGAAGAAGAAGAAGAAGAAGAAGAGCAAGTGCTGAAGAAAAATGGCAGAAGGGAAAGTGAGCAAGAGTGATTCCCTTAACCGGTTAATTGATATAATAGAGTCACAGAATTCAGCTGAGGATGACGGCTCGGAAAGTTCTGGAGCTCGTTACCCGCAGGACCTCCGAAGCGTCCTGGTTACCAGTGTCTTAAACCTAGAGCAGCTGGACATTGACCTCTACAGGTACGTAGCTCCAGTTCGTCACTTCTAAAACATTTAGAAATTCGTACACTTGCTTCTAGTTAACGTTGTGTTTTAACTGGGACCTTTGATAGGATAAAACGTTTTGCAGCTGTGTTTTTAGGGAGGTGTTCAATGCCGAAAACCGTCTCTGTCACTGTAACGATTCCGGGTAGGTGACTGTCTTAATGCCTGAATAAATCGCCTCAAACGTAAATAAATGGGTTGAAAAATACACATGGTCGCGATTCATTTTTTTAAAAATTATTTAATCACATGCAAACAGCTCCAAGCTTATTGTGACTGTTTTTTTCCAAGTTTAACATCGATAAAAGCATTTTGGTAAGGAGACGTAGCAGTGACTTTTTTTTGTAAAAAAAATAAAAAAAAAGAAGCAATATAAATAAACCACTGGGAAAAATGCTTTATAATAGACTACTCCAACAAATTATACAGTCATGTGGACTACAGTTCCTGTAATGATTGTAATATAAAACAGTCAAACATGAGATCAGCTCCTAACTAAAATTGGCCAGTTTTTTTTATATATACACGAGAAAATCAAAAATCCAATCTTTCTCTGACCTTTGAACACAACGTATTCAACATGTCGTTTTTAGATGTGTCTGGCCCAACACAAGTCAATCAAGTGGCTGAATTAGCAGAGGCGAATCTAAAAGCTGCAGGACTCCAGTCTTTGAGTCCTTGATTTAAGGACTTTAAATTTAAATCCTTAATTTTAAGGATTTAAGGGCCCCGGTCTAAGACACTAGCTCCAAGTGAGAGATGGACTCCAGGAGACAGCAGCTCGGCTGAACACACTTTTATCATTTTAAGGCTTTCAAGCTGCTCTGAAGCCTCCTGGTATTGAAAATGTTAGAAGTCTTCTGGAAAGTTCTGAGTTAAGGTTAAGGGCTTATTTTCAGTAGGAAATAAGAAGATGAAACGCCTGTGCTAGCATCAGATGGACACAAAAAGCTCCCAAAATGTATGATGTATTGCAGAACTGTTGCTCAATATTGCAATAATGATTGTGATTGACTTCTCTTTCCCTGAATCTTTTTCTTTCGTCACAATGTCCCCACTCCTCTGTTAGCTTTAGAACTAAGTAAAATGAATACGAAGGTCCGCCAAATATTGCATCAAAGCAGTCTGATTCCACATACTGTCTACTCTAATAAGTTATAGAGTTGAAAGTGTGATCTCTAAATTCTTAAAAATTTAGAGATCACACTTTCTCTGTCAAAAAGTGTGATGTAGCTTCTGCTTCCAATATGAATTAAAAATGGCTGCTAATGTCAGAAAAGCTGGAAAAAAGTAGTCCACCGGTCGCAGTTTTCTGGCCGATCACCAATCTTTAAAAAGCCTAACCTTCCGATTCCAAATTTGGCTGATACAGTTTGTTTTTTTTGTCACTAAATGTAGTAACAAACTCGCTAAGTTGTCCATGTTAGATCGACTTCACATGTAAGTGTCGGCCGATCACGACATTATGGAAGTCGGGGCCTATTTGTCATTGCACCCTTACTGGAAAACAATGTTTATGAAAACTGTTAATTTTTAAAATTTATTTTTATATTGCTATCAACTGGAGATCAAAATAGTCATCCACAAAACTCGGAACAGTTAATCCCTAGGAACAGCTAGAAGCTACTAAACCTGCTTGCAGGAAGCTTTATTTTGTATTACAAGCAGCTTTGAGCAGCTGGATCTGATAAGAGTATTTTATTTCAGTCCCATCTCTTTCTCCCCCAGGGGAACACACCACTGGGTGCCGCGCACGCAGCGCTTATTTGGCGGTCAGATCATCGGCCAGGCTCTGGTGGCTGCTGCCAAATCGGTCAGTGATGATCTCTATGCCCACTCGCTCCATTGCTACTTTGTGCGAGCAGGTAAGACTCGGATTATGAAGCATCTGGAGCCAAGCAACAGTTTGAAGAGTCGGATCATTTTTTTGTGTTTTTTTTTTTTTTTTTTTTTCCTTTCTTTTCTTCCAGGAGACCCTAAGGTACCGGTTCTGTACCAGGTGGACCGCACTAGAGATGGGCGCAGTTTCACTGTGCGCTCTGTGAAGGCCATCCAGCACGGACAACCCATCCTGATCTGCCAGGCGTCCTTCCAGCTGCTGCAGCCGAGCCCGCTGCAGCACCAGTTCCCCATGCCGGTGGTCCCTCAGCCTGAAGACCTGCCCACCGTTGAGGAGATCATCCAGCGTTACCTCAGGTATGGCTCTGTGTGGTGGAGATGTGAACTTGGTTGGAAAGTCACCAGTCAGATGTCAGTCTGTATTTTGTGGTGGACATTAGGCTTTTGATGGGGTGAAAGTATTACCTGGTGGGGATGCACTCTGTCCCACCTGTGTGAAATCTGCTGGTGAATGTTATAGCAGTAATACTTTTACAGTAGTGTTTTTGTATCAGATAATTTAAATCATTGTTGGAGGTAAGCAATTAATTAATCTCAAGATAAATTAAAACAAAATTAACAGTTTTGATTCCACTGATAGTTTTTGAAAGGTTAGTTTGTTTACGGAGACTTCATAATCCATTTTATTTATAGTTTTGGTTGTGTGTGTGTGGATTTTATTTCTGTTTTATCGTTTTTGGTTTTTTATTTTGGATATTTAAAATGTCTTCCAGTTCCTGTGCTAAATTTTTACTGACACAATTAAAGTTTCTTGATCTTTGAGAGTGTATCATTACACCATTATCAATATATTACTAGAAAATGGATTCAAAACAACAATATTATTGTCGTAATAATTACTGGAACAATTTATCATCAACCAAAATATGTTGTCTTTCAGACAGCTGTTGTGGTGCACAACAGCTGTCTGAAAGTAAAAAAATAAAATAAAATAGTTGCACAACATCCAAAACCAAAGGGAATTGTCCAAACATGCAATGCCTCACCCCTAAAAAAGCATGAATAAAATTGTAGAATAAGGACAGATGAAAACTGGCTGCTCCATCAGGCTGCACACCAAACTCTGTCTTCATTCTGCTCTGAATGTGTTCTGAGGATCTGCTCGCTTCACAGTAAACCAGACCTGACAGAGAGTGCAAAACAAGGCCTGAACAAACTCCTGGCTACCGAGGTTCCCATCGAGGTGAAGCCCGTCAGCCCAGCACAGTTTTACCGCCATGTTTCAGGAGAACCGCGGAGGCTGTTCTGGGCCAGAGCTCGAGGACATATCGGTAATATTTGAACAACCCATAACTGCAATACAGAGAAACATAATTGAACGGGTTCTGTGGATGCAGATGGCTTTTGTTCCCATGCAGGTGAAGGAAACATGAAGTTGCACTGCTGTGTGGCCGCCTACGTGTCAGACTTTGCCCTCCTGGGGACGGTACTGCTGCCGTATCCTAAATACAAAGCCCGCTTCACCGCCTCCCTGGACCACGCCATGTGGTTCCACAGCACCTTCCGTAGCGACGAGTGGATGCTGTACGAATGTGACAGCCCCTGGGCAGGTCAGTCCCTCCTCCTGTAACCCCGCTGTCCTCACATACCTGCCCCACTTCGTTCTGGACAACAATGGTGAAAATGAACAGCAAAATACGAAATAAGTGTTGGCACCAAGGCTGAGCTCTGAAAGGCTCTTTGCATGTAATCATGCTTAAACTAAGGACACAGATTGCTCAGCCTTACATTTTGGGGTGTGTCCATTTTCAAGTCTCACTATAGCCAGTTAATGTCTAGAGATGCACCGATCTGATATTAATATCTAAATCGTTGCCAATATTGAAAAAAATTCTAGATATGGTATCAGGAGCAATGTGCCCGACCCGTAAGAGCGTTCTGAGTGATGTCATGCTTTATTATTTATTTTTCATTATATTTAAAATTCCTAATTACGCTTTCTGAACCATTTAAAAGAAGGTTTGTTGCAATTTATTTTTACATGTTTGGCCAACATAGTCTAAATTGCACTGACTTAACAAAATAAAGTTGTTGTTTTTACATGTCTAGCCAAGTCTGTGAAGCTATCGGTGTATCTATGTGTACTGTACTGGTGCAGAGTCATCAAATAGATTTGTAATTTACTACATTTATATCTGTGTTTAAACAAAGTAGCGTTTTAAGTCAATTCAGCTGTTTTTCTGTATTGGGTCGGTATCGGCCGATACGATACGTCAGATTTGTCCTTTTCCTAAATTTTACTCCATTTCCAGTTTGAGCCTAACATTTTGTGTTCGTTTTTGGTGTGTGATTGTTGATTCCTGCAGGAAGCAGCAGAGGACTGGCTCAGGGCCGGCTGTGGAGAAGAGATGGGGTCCTGGCAGCCTCATGTTCTCAGGAAGGGGTTCTGAGAGTCAAACCTGTCCCAGAGAACAGCAAGCTATAGCAGTTTTTTTTTGTTTTTTTTACATATTTGCTATAATTATGAGTGATATCTGCCGTTTTAAGTGTTTTATGGAAGGATTGCTTTTAAAATGTTTAAATATCATATATTAAAATTATTTATGCACGGGGCGGGGGGTACAATCTTTCTAACTTCTAGGGTTTTACATGTCAGGACTTGAGTAACATTTTTTTCAGTTTTATGAATGAGTGTGATATGTTTGTACACTGGAGACTAAAATATAAGCCATGTTAGAACCTATTAAAGACGTAATATCTGAAAAACCCTGCAGACGCAACCAGATGTACCGTTTATTATGACTGTGTAGAATTTATAACACTGTCTATCAGCTTGAAATATTTCAATTTTATAAATTAGTATTTTAAAAAAATAATGGATGAAAGAGCTATTTTTTTATTAACACATTCCCAAAAACAGAAAAGGCTAGAGTGGATTTAAGCTTTTCTATATTTCTTGGAAACATTCATGCAATGATGTTATATAATGTAAGAGTCAATATACAATATTAACTCCTTTTGTTGACTTTATTGCAACATTTCTGACCTGTGGTGCCTTGATAACATGAAACACAAAGCATGGTAACTTGTTTTTAATGTATAATTTTCCTTACAGGCGTATCCCAGAAGTGAGTGTTGTTTCAACTATTGGACTAGTGTCAATCTGTGCTTTGTATTTAGTTTGAATGTGAAAAAAATTAAGAGAATTATGCACTGTAACAATAAATATTGTAACTTGTGATAAAATGTTAATGCTTTTAAAACTTGTGAGGAACATTGGTTGAAGCAGCTAAATGAACAGGGTGATGGTGAAGAACCCAGAACACAGTAGGTGCCATTTTTGTTTTATTAAAATGCAAAGGGATGCATAAAAAACAATTAGCATGTCAGAGACTTTTTCTATATCTCTTCACATGGAACTGGTGCAAGGAAGAATTAAAAGAAAAAGAAATCATAAAATTAAAACTGCCATGTTTGTACTGTGTGAGGAAGCCACTGTACCAGGAAATAACCCACTTATGCAAAATACATGAAAATAATTTTAAACCTGGTGCCTATTTTCAGTGCCACTGTGCAACCCTTTGTCGCAGAATCCTCAAAAGTTGTGTTGAAAGTGTTTTGGAGATTTCTATGGAAAGGTAAGAGAAACGTTTCAATATCACTCTAGGAGTAATTCAGATTCATAAATACTATTGATCCCAAGGGGGGATGAAATTAAAAAAGTATGATGACTCGGTCATCTTTCCCTCCTCTATCCCTGCTTGTAATTTAATTAAATATGTAAATATAAAATACGGTACCTACAATTTTATAAGCCAATTTCACAAAAGGAATTTAAAAAAAACCTTAGCGCCAGCTATTGTTTTGACACGTAGCTACGCCACTCGGTTGCTATGTAGTACGCGCCCTTAGTTACCAATTTTTCCCATGATGCATCACTTCAAGGAGAGCTTTGAGATATTTAGTTAACGCTAAATGACATTCTATACCAAAAATAATATTCTATTGAAAGGAAGCAAGTATTTTTTATCTCCTTTCTGAACTCTATTTTAATCACATATCCGGAAAACTGATCACACTAATGTGATTCAACCCCGTTAGCGCTAGATACTGACAGCAGCTAACGTTAGCTTCTCAGTTTCTGAGTTTTGTCCTTACAGCTGCGGACTGCAAACATGTATCTTTAAAATAAGGTAAGTCTTAGAAACGGTTTCTGTGATGTGTATGAAACAATGCTGGCGACGCTGTATGAAGTGCAGTGAAGCAACCGTGCTAACATTACCGCTAGCTTTCTAAGCTATGTAATACTGTACTGAAGGCACGAG
Source organism: Xiphophorus hellerii (assembly GCF_003331165.1). Lineage (NCBI taxonomy): Eukaryota > Metazoa > Chordata > Actinopteri > Cyprinodontiformes > Poeciliidae > Xiphophorus > Xiphophorus hellerii. Next base: position 32,624,537 of record NC_045691.1, on the reverse strand, counting down.
ACTTTGTTTAATATTCAGTTTAAATCGTTTTTCAGGTATATGGAAGCAAACAGAAGCCGAAGTCTTATGTTTTCACATTAATAATGATGGAGAAAGAACAACAGAGCTTCATAATCTTTAATGCTTCCAAAAGAGAGCTGTTTGGCATCAACAATGGCTACAAGTACATGCAGAAGAGACTCAGAGCGCAGTGGAAGATCCAGAGGTAAGAGTAACCCCAGTGCCCAATCAATGTTTTTTCCTACACAGTCATTGGAAAAATGACTTAATTGTCCAGCAGACTATCACTGACATCCTCCACAATGAGAGTAAGCTGCAAAGGTCATTGCTAAGTAAAGATAGTGGTAGAAAATTATGCGCAAGCAACATGAATACCTGCAGCCCTGAGAGGATTGTGAAACAAAATCCATTCATGTGTAGGGAGGTTGGTAAGTGCATCTAAATATGGTGAACTTTTCAGTGGCATTTTAATTTATTGAGATGGTGTACACACTGCACTCTGGGTTTGACAGTTTAAATTATTTCATGACAATAGCGCTGCCACAAGAGCCATGAAATAAATAAATACACAGTGAAATAATTACATATATTTTAAGACAAAAGTTTTCCTTCAAATGACAATCGGTAGATACAATTTATTTACACCTTTAGGTAGATTTGGTTACAGTGAGGGGAGTCAGTTTTCTTGGCAAATGGGGAAACTTTGCATCAACACACAATGAATGAAACGTTATTAAAAATGGCTCAATAACCATGAATACAGTAAAAAAAAAAGAAACACTGACTCAAACACAGTAACCTCATTAGAACAATATTTAAAAAATAAAATAAAACAATATTAAAACTAGGCTAATTGTACAGGGCTATAAACCAAATCTTCCCGGAAGTTATACCAAAGGATGTTACAGTTGCGTTACTTGGTATTATACCAGATGGTTTGCAAGGACGGACCAAAGTATATCTGTTAAATGTCCTTTTTACAGCAGCCCTGAAATGCATTACAATCAGGTGGATGCAGTTGGAGCCACCTTCCTATGACTTATGGATTCAAAAAGTAAGGGAATTGTATAAAATGGAACAGATAACCTCCTCATTAAGACTTAAAAAAACCACTTTTAGCCAGCAGGGGGCAGCAGAAGCTCTGTTGATATAAATAAACCTAACAAGTTTGTCTCTTGGCATATGGTGTTTAGCTATCCTGCCCAAAATGTATCCTTATTTTAATGTTGTATGGTGAGGAGTCTACAAATGTGATGCTGAGGTTGTAAGATATCATGCCAAGATATTTATTTTATGGAAAACTTCATATTGTCAACACTTGTGTTATGTACCATTGATGTATGGCTGTATTATTGCTCTGTAAAAAATAATAAAAATGTAAGTTCTAAAAAAAAAAAAACTAGGCTAATTATTTTATTTAAAAAGGTATGTTTAATTATTTCACAAGACATCTAATTATTTGCATATGTCACAGTTTCCTAATATATTTAATTATTCAGTGGTCAATTATTTAAGGATGTTTTTAATTTTATGATGCATATATTTTATGGTATATTTATGTATTTAATTTTGTCACTCTTTACTCTCCATACTGGCTACATACAAGCCAATTTAAGAAGTTAAAACTACGTGTTAGAAACCTAGTCATGACTTCAGATTTTATCCTCCTTACTGAGTAGCTCATCTTCGTCCCTCGCAGTATAAAGGAAGAACTGTCTGCAGAGAAGCTGAAGGGTGTGAAGCTGTGGATAACTGCCGGCCCAAGGGAGAAGTTCACAGCATCAGAGGTGATATGCATTAAGGCATTTCACAGCAGCGGAATGTTACACAAAGGCTTCAGGAAGAATGAAGATCGTTTTGTGCAAACTTATCCCATATTTCTTTTCCACAGCTGGAGGTGCTGAAGCACTACCTGGACGGAGGAGGAAACATGCTGGTCATGCTTGGAGAGGGAGGAGAAATGAAATATGACACAAACATCAATTTCCTCCTGGAGGAGTTTGGAATAATGGTCAACAGCGGTGCGTACAGCAGTCTGACGCAGAGCCCGGATTCCCCCGTTTTGAGTCGGCACCGATCTTTCTCTCTCTCCTTTCCCTTCAACAGACGCTGTAGTTCGGAATGTGTACTACAAATACTTTCACCCCAAGGAGGCCCTGGTCTCTAACGGCGTGTTGAACAGGTCAGCTGTCACCTTCTGGTCTTCGTTATGGAAATGCGCTCTTTAATTTGCGGAGATTTCATCATTCTCCTTTCTTTCTTTTATTTTTATTTTTTTAAAGAGAAATCAGTCGAGCTGCCGGCAAAGTTGTAACCGGGGTGATTGAGGATGAAGCTACTGGAAACAACTCACAGTAAGCAACTCTGCTTTCCAACGCCGGCTGCTTTGGTTGGTATGGTTGCTGTGGTCTGAAGTTGAGTTGACCTGTGTGGGTTTCTGCAGGGCTCTGACATTTGTGTATCCTTTTGGAGCCACACTGAGCGTGATGAAACCTGCTGTGGCTGTTCTGTCCACCGGCTCTGTCTGCTTCCCGCTCAACAGGCCCGTCCTGGCCTTCTACCACGGAAAGGCCTGTGGATTTCATTCGTTCTACATATTTTACCCCCAAACTTCATGATAATGACCACCTGTAAATATAGTTAGTGTAATTAGTTTTTTTGTCTCACACAGGAGTCTGGCAAACTGGCCGTTTTGGCTTCCTGCCACATGTTCTGTGATCAGTACTCGGACAGGGAAGACAACAGTAAAATAATGGTGAGTCCAAATGTTTGAAGATCTTTTTGTACAATGATTGATAACAAATGGGTGAAGATCTAATGTTTTAAAGAGGTGTGTTTTCCAACCGCACCACAAAATTTGTTGGTATTTATTGATACAACGATAAAAATAATAATAAAATAATTGCAGCCTATTTTCTGGTATATAACAGCAATCAGAGCCCCAAAATACAAACTTTGCTCTTAAAAAAAGAAACCTAGAAGGAAACAAACTTCTCCGGGACACCAGTTACATAAAAAGCAAGATTTTTAACTGCTTACGTGTAACCGTATTTTCTTGTTAATTTATATTTATCTATGGTCTCATGAAAGTATCAGTGGAGAAAACACTAAAAGTAGCTTTATGGGCTTTTAAACCTCATCAGCTACATAATTTCAGCAACCGCATACCTCTGAAATTAGTTGTTTTTTTTTTTAACTTCCCTTACAAACAAATCCCATGAAAATCACATGTGATCACATGTGGAAACGTGATTTTCATGGGATTTTTTTGTAAGGGTTATTTTTTTAGAACATTTTGAACAACATGCAAAAACAGAAATAAAACTGTTTACCTCATTTCATCGCAGGACGTCGTGCTTCAGTGGCTCATGTCAGAAAACATTCAGCTGAATCAGATCGACGCAGAGGATCCCGAGGTATGCAGACTGGACCGTACTAAAAGATCACCACCAGCGATCGCCGTTGGCTCACTTCCTGTCGTTGTGTCGCCTAGATTGCAGACTACACAATGCTGCCAGACACGGGCCGCTTGTCGGAACAGCTGCGAGTGTGTTTACAGGAGGGAGACGAGAACCCGCGGGACTTCACCTCCCTCTTCGATATGTCTTTGTTCAATTTGTCACCCAACAGTTTACCAGAAGTCATAAGGTACGTGGAGCGAACGTTCGACACACGCCTGGGTTTTTTTTGTCTCTCATAGCTAAATCAATGTGTTTGCAGTTCTTTTAAGCAGCTCAATGTGAAACACGAGCCACTTCAGCTCATCACTCCACAGTTTGAGACGCCGCTGCCTCAGCTTCAGCCTGCTGTGAGTCTGTGGACTCAGCATTCACTGAGCAGGAAGCAGATTGTAACACTGATGGATGTTATTTTGTCCTTGAAGGTCTTTCCCCCTGCGTTAAGTGAGCTGCCTCCTCCCATGCTGGACCTGTTTGATCTTGATGAAACGTTCTCCTCTGAGAAAGTGCGACTTGCCCAACTTACCAATAAATGTAAGGAGATTAGAATCCCCAATATATGGTTAACCTTCTATTGAATTGGTAGCTTGCAAATTAAGTCCATTACCACTACGTCAGACAGGGCTTTGCAAAAATAAATACCCTCTAATATCATTTCACATTTGTGGCATTAATTTCAATAACTTCAATGTTTTTGGGGGATTTTTTTCCCCTAGTACAACTACAAACCTATCAAGACATAACTGTCCCTAAATTGGAAAGGAAAGTACAAATCAGGAAAACTTAAAATTACAAAGTTGTTGAAAACCATAAGTTGTTGAGTTTGTAGTTTGCCGTCTTAGTTTTTTTAGTCAAAAAGTCAAACTTTGTTGATGTATTGATTTGTAAAAGAGTATCCAAAGGTGTGAATTTATGGGCACTACAGAGGACAACACTTGGAAGGTGGTATTCTGGTCAGACTGAAATTAAGCTTTTTACTAGCGTCTGTGGTGAAAACATATTACCCTGAATGAGCAGTAACACGTTGTGGTGGCAGGATCATCCAGAGAAGGTGGATGGTCTCAAATAGAGGGAAACTCTGCTTCTGCAGCAGGATCTGAACATGGTAACACTCCCCATTCTGACTTGACCTTTTAATTTTTAGAATAAGAGAGGAAAAAATGTTCCATCTGGATGTGTTCAGAGCTGCTAGAGACAAACCAAAAACACATCAGGGTGGTTCAATGCAAATGCATGGCACATTCTAAATATGTGTAAACTTAACTTTCATGCACTAAGTTCCAGTTAGTTTAATGCTACATAGAGCCAGTAGGTATCAGTCTTTTCAACTGTTTCTTCAGTGATTGCCTAATCTGCATTAATTGTAGTTAAATTGCATGATCTCCTTAATCACGCTGCAGTTTTCTCCATCCATCCATTTTCTTCCGCTTTATCTGGGGTCGGGTCTCGGGGGTAGCAGCTTCAGCAGGGAGGCCCAGACTTCCCTCTCCCCAGCTCCTCCGGGGGAATCCCAAGGCGTTCCCAGGCCAGCTGAGAGACAGTCCCGCCTGTGTGTTCAGTTTTCTACCTATGTGCAAATTTATCTGCCCAACGGACCATGTTTCCATGTTTTTATGACAAAAGGGAAACTTTTAGCTTAAAGCTCATTTTGGTGACCTACTTGTAAACACCTAACATGCAATGATGGACTGGATATGATGCAGATTTTGCAAAGTAAAGCTTTTCAAGAGTGAAAAATATTTAAATTGTTTCACCCAACCATTAAACATGTTATGCTTTTTTTTTTTTTTTTTTTAAAGGCACAGATGACGACCTTGAGTTTTATGTACGCAAATGTGGTGAAATTCTGGGTGTGACACCGAAGCTGGATAAAGAGCACAGGGACGCAAAGCACATCCTGGAACACATTTTCTTCCAGGTGGTAGAATTCAAGAAACTTAACCAGGTGAGAAGCTAAATGGTGATTCTTGGGGCCGGTGCCCAGCAAACATTGCTTTCCCTGACAAATGCCTTTTAATACCAGACCCCATGATGATTCATGGTGACTGCTGTGGCAGCTTTTACTAAAACAAACGTTTTACTTTTTACAGGAACATGACTTCGACCCAGAGACCCGATTCACTCCACTCTAATCGGAACCACAATCATGTCAAGACTTTTCCCCCCCCGCATGGCTTCAATATAAAAACCACATGGAGACCAAAACTGTAAACAAATGTAATTTTACACTGCATTTTATTTAATGGAAACAAATAAATGTGTTTACTTTATTAGACTACACTTTATAAAAATGACTTTTCTGTAGTTTGACCCTGACTGAGAGAGTCATCTTAAGTCGTCAAAGTCTGGTTTTCTTTCCACCAACGTTTCCTCCAGTCAGCTAGCGTCTCTGTTGGCTCCCTGATCAGGGCGAACTTCAGGCAGCTGGGGCTTGGGGCTCCACGTTTGCTCCTGAGTGCCGGACTCCATGAAGAACCTGGGGCTGTTGCTTTCCGACTTGATCACGGAGACATCCAAGGAGGCCGAGAGAAACGCGTGGGACTGGTCGAAACAGACGGAGTTCCGGGGCTGTTTGGGAAGCACGCGGGGGGTGGAGAACTTCCCCTGCGGAGGGATGGAGAGGTGACAGCAGTCTGCCTCCTTCATGTTGAAACCGCAAGGTGGAAACACCACGGAAGGAGAAATGGCATCCGACGACAGGCCGAGGGACGCCAGGATGGACGACCTGCCGTCAAACCCGTCCGCTCCGGCCGCGTTAAAAGGCTTCGACGTGGACAGTTGGTCCAGAGACGAAGCGGACAGAAAACTCTGCTCCCCGAAAAAGGCCCTGTCCAACTCCGACGGAGAGTACTCGTGGCTTTTGACGTCTAGAAAGGGAGAATAGTTTGGATTAAAACTTTTGGGCTAATCAGATGGAAATGAGGCCGCTTTCAGAAACATGGACCTTACCTTTGAAGACAACAGCTTTCTCCATTGCGTCCATTGAGGCAGGAAACGGTTTCAGTCAGCTGCTGGTGGATTTTAGCTGCTGGTGGATTTTAGCTGCTGGTTAATTGAAGCAGCTGCGGTGAGAGCGGGTCATCAGGAGGAGGGGATGACCCGCTACAGGCCGACAAATGGTTCTGAAAACTTCTGCATAAATGTACAGGATTACAACTTCCTGTTTTATGGGTCGCTATGTTTGTTTTAATATATGTATGTCTAGAAGGAAGGAAAATTTGCCTTTTTTTAACGGTACATTTTCTATTTAAATGATCATAAAACATACAGAAAAAAAAAAATACTGTTAAGCCAGAGGCAGCCCAAAGCTTTTTAGGGCCTTTGGTAGATTTTAATTTAGGTGCCAAATACTCCTTATCCACCATACCAGCACTGATATTTAATATATGTGTGATGATTTATTATTTACATGCTGTGCTTTCAACAGAAATTGACAGACTCCTAACTGTTACATGCAGTGGTGGCTGCATGTAGGATTTCCCCCCATTCCAGGTTGCTGCTGAGGGCAGGTTAAGCAGACCCAGCTGGTTTCACTCTGCTTCTTGATTAGCAAAGTATAATCAAGAAACTCATGCATTCATGCAAGAAATGCACTACGATTTTTAGAAGCCAGGCACCCCTTCAAAATAAAAGCCTTGAGATTTCAAATGGTCAAACACTAGAAAAGCTGGATGTGAGGTAGCTGTTTTAGTGACAGCTAGTTTAAAGAGTCATTTAATGTCCCATCAGTAAATTTATTTTTTTGGCCAACCACTGCTAAGATTTTATTCTGTTAAGACATTTTGAACTGTTTTGACTTCATTTCTTTAGGCAAGCTAAACAGAGAAGAGCCCAAAGTTAATGACGTATTCAACATTTTACCAACATGTCACCCTATAATACAGTGAAAAGATCCAACTGTGTCATAATTTGCTCAAAAATATCACTTTTGTTTTGACTTCATAAAGGGAAGTGAAGTAAAGCTCGGGGTTTGAGGCCCAACCTTTGTACACCTCTAGTCTGCTTTGTATTCCTTTAACAAACTAAGCACAGTCTAGAATTTAACAGAAAAGAGGTAAAACAAAAAAAAGTCAAATATGTCAAGAGGATTAAACTGGTAACTCAAAGACAAAAAAAAAGAAAAGTTGAATAAAAACAATGATTTCACTATTCTAACATTTCTTTATGTTTTGATGATGTTTGGTAAAGTTTCAGCTCAACCGAAGGACATATGATAGGTTGGTCTGAGGACATTTTTCAGAAGCACGCTAATAGTAGTTTGGTCCACTAGATTTAAATGAAAAAAAAGAGAGAGAATGTGGGGAAAAGGAAGTTGCAAAGCAGAAATACACATCGCAAGAATATCAAAGCTTCCTTACTGAGCAATTTTTATGAGTTCATTTTTAAAATTAACGTATATTTAGTTAAAATTGCCCATTTCCAATACTTTTCAAAAATATTGAATTTAAATTTGCATTTGTCAGCAAAATCATGGCAGTTTTTGCCTTTGTTCTGCTTGTGGGACACAAAAAGGAAAAAACAGCTTTAGAAGAAACATGCTTTATATTTTTGGATGATTTTAAGCGTGTTACAGTTTATTGAGCACAAATGATTCCTCTCAGTACAGGACCACAGAGAGAATGGCTCGCAGGAGGAAGGTAGATGGCTGCTGTTTAAAATGCAGTAAATGTGTTACAACTCTAAATAATTGAATTTTAAATTACACATATCTCCATCCTGGAAAAAACCTTGATCCAGACGTTCCTAAGAAAAGGCATTGGTTTTAAAACTTGCACAATTCTCCTATTTTTCTTGTTTCAAAATTTTTCTTGTAATTTCACCAGAATTCCAATAATTTTTGTGAGGAGGAAATCTCACACTAATGTTTACGAAACCTTTGTCCAAAAAATACTTACAGAAATGCAAATACAAGAAAGGGGAAAGTTTTCACTGCAGGTGGTCTTCCTTCTTTTTTTTTTGTTTGGTAATTGAATTATATTATCTGAGTCACGCGTGAGACAACTCTTACATTTACAGTTTAATCCCAATTCATCCATATCAGATGGTGCTCAACCCATCCACGTACATGAGTATGAAGAAAAACGTGTATATTTCTTTGTCTCTCACAAAACTACTCACTATATATCACTATATATAAAAAGACTATATATGGCGATTCTAGCCCAGTTTTAGTGGTGCTTTAGTATCTCAGCTCCCCTGAATAGGATTGCCACCCGTAAAACACGGAATCGTCCCATATTTGGCCGTTAAATGTGCGTCCCATTTTAAACCGATACATAACTGTCCGATAGACACGCCTATCATACACACATCAACACTAAGTTTAACAATAATGACCACAATAAAACACAGGAAATATTAAGGTCAGCTACATTGTCGTGGCGGGAGCTAAAGGACCCCCTGAACTCTACAGACAGACGCTGAACGTCCCGGTTGCCTAGAGACGGACACTACGCAGCCGCAGTGAGCTGCTATCAACCCGCGTCTATTTTAAACGTCCTCGACCCGATTCCATGTCCTTAGAAGCAAAAACGCTTTAAAAAAACAGACGTGAGTGAAAAGACGCGAATTATAAACTGAACAACTTCAGAGAGGATGGATACTGTGGACATCGAAAGACAAAAAAAATGTGTCCGTCGTGGCGCAGTCTATATATCAGACAGAATGGATCATTAGAGGAACTGCAGACCCGCTAGAACAGTGGTTCTCAAATGGGGGTACGCGTACCCTGGGGGTACGTGGAGGTACTGCAGGGGGTACGTGAAGCTTTTCAAAATATCTTAAAAAAATCAGTAGGCTCCTCATAATAAGTCTTGGGAAAAATTATTTTGTAAAAAGTTTGATAAAATATAAATGTGTGTTCATGCACTGAATTTTATATTCAGTATTTAGTTTCAATATCCTTTAAAATAAAACTGACCCCCCCACCAAGTTAGTTTGACCCAGGGCACTCGTCAACAACCTGTCGTTATCATGATTACACTGTAACTATGGAGACGTGGCTAAAGCGTAGCAGCAATGCTGCTGAAAGTACAGATAAAGTGAAAAATAAGGCAAAACCAGAGCCGACGAAGTACAGAACGTACATGGAAAAGTATGTTTTAATGGGATTTACGTCCACGATCTCTGTACCTCTTTTTTATTCCAAAAATGTTTTGCCCGTGTCAGGGGGTACTTGACTAAAAATATATTTTTAAGGGGGTACATCACTGAAAAAAGTTTGCGAACCACTGCGCTAAAACCTAAAGAACCAGAAATCAGCGTCTCTTCATCCTCAATCATCTCCTGACGCTGATATGGTACAAAATATTTAGTTATTATTGATTCAGTTTCTTATTGTGATTTTAGTTGACTATTGTGGTTTGATTCTTTGCTTAGGATGTTGAGTTTGGATGATATTTAATAAATAATAGCATTAGCCAAAATGAGTGGCCATTTAAAGAACAAATCATACTAATAAATTAACAGTAAATATATAATTATTTCCTACATTATATTACTTTCTGTGTGTTTTATTCAAAAATTTTGATATACTGTATTTTATGAATAATTTGTTCAGTGGTCATTTAATGTATTTCTTCACTAATATTGTATTAATGTGGTTTACCAGTTTGGATAATCTGACTTCCTATCAATGAAGAAAAAACATGCTAAGCAAAAATGCACCAGATCCAGAGCTGTAGGCCAGGGCCGGTTCTAGACGGGGGCGATGAGGGGTTCTGAAGAAATTCTACTAAATAAATGTCTTTTTTAAATATTCAGTGGTAGATATTGTTTTAAACCTTCACAATTTTATTTTTAAGGTATTATCAAAATACATTAAAATAATTTTTGAATAAAAATTAGTTTAATGAATTAAAAATTATAGTACTGTTCTTTTAACTGCTGTATGAAGAAAGGATCTCACTTTCAATCTACTAAATCAGAGATCTTATAATTGTTTAAAATGACCTAACTACAACATATTGTAACGATTCTGTGTTTTAGTTCTGCTGGGGTTCATATGGTTATTTGTATTTCTTATAAGTTGCATTGTGATCCTTTCTGTTAGAGTGTTATGGGCTTTCCCTGTCTGACTCTGCTGGCTCCCACTCTCATGTGATAGGCCTGTCATGTGGGCGGGGGATTGGTGGAGCGGGAGTACCAGGACCGTAAGTTGGGGAGAGTTCAGAGGGGAGTTAGCAATGAAGCTAACAGTTGAGTGTGCCCGTTTGTTAGAGGCGTGAGCTGCAGCCTCAGGAATAGCAGCTTGTACCTGTTTCTAATAAACCCTGTTTGGCGGGACTACAGCTGCGGTGTTGGCGTCATTACAATATGAACAAGTATAAAATGACATAACTACTAAACATGAACAAATATAAAATGGCACAACTACTAATTATGAACAAGTATAAAATGACATAACTAGAATAGAATAGAATAGAATAGAATTCAACTTTATTGTCATTGCACTGTCACAAGTACAAGCAACGAGATGTAGTTTGCATCTATCCAGAAGTGCTCTACGAGATATAATATTTATTTGCAGATGTACAAGACTATGTATGTATGGACTATTAGGGGTTATAGCAAGAGATATAGATATTGTGTATAAATATAAATATGGGAGCTATATGCACAGATTATACAGAATATATAAGAATGTTAGGGAATGGATTATAGATAAATAATGGCAGATAAAATTTACAGGTTGTATGTGTGTGTGAAGAAAACAGTCCGTGATGTGTGTGTGTGTGAGGATAGTCCATGTGTTATTGTTGTATGAGAGGATAGGGGAGTACAGTCCTTATAGTTTATGTTTTATGTCAGGAGGCATTCAAAAGCGTGACAGCTGTGGGAAAGAAGCTGTTCCGGTGCCTGGTGGTTCTGGTCCGTAGGCTTCTGTAACGCCTCCCAGAGGGCCGGAGGTAAAAGAGGGTGTGTGCTGGGTGAGTGGAGTCCTTTGTGATTTTCCCAGCCCTTTTCAAACAATGCTTCCTGTAAATGTCCTTGATGGCAGGGAGCGGTGCCCCGGCGATATACTGGGCAGTTTTCACCACCCTCTGCAGCGCCTGCCGGTCGGAGACAGAGCAGTTCCCGTACCAAGTTGTAATACAGTTGGTGAGGATGCTCTCAATGGTGCAGCGGTAGAAGTTCGTGAGGATCTCTGAGGACAGGTGGTTCTTCCTCAGGGTCCTCATGAAGAAGAGGCCCTGATGCGCCTTCTTAATGAGTTTGGAGCAGCTGGTCGTCCAAGTCAGGTCCTCGGAGATGTGGACTCCCAGGAACTTAAAGGTGTCCACACGCTCCACCACTGTCCCCTTAATGTGGATGGGTGGATGTGGGTCAGCGTTCCTCCTGAAGTCCACGATAAGCTCCTTGGTCTTCTCGGTGTTCAGCTGCAGGTTGTTTTTGTCACACCACTCAGGCAGACGGTCTACCTCCTCCCTGTAAGCGGCCTCGTCATTATCTCTGATGAGGCCGATCACCGTGGTGTCGTCTGCGAACTTGATGATGGCGTTAGAGCCGTGGACAGGTCTGCAGTCGTAGGTGAAAAGGGAGTAGAGGAAGGGACTCATCACACAGCCTTGTGGCACTCCGGTGTTTATGATGATGGTGGATGAGAAGTGGTTGTCCAGCCGGACATGTTGAGGTCAACTGGTCAGGAAGTCGAGCAACCAGTTACACATGGTTACACATACTAAACATGAACATGTATAAAATGATATAACTACTAAACATGAACAAGTATAAAATGATATAACTACTAAACATGAACAGATATAAAAAGACCTAAATACTAAACATGAACAGGTATAAAATGATAAAACTACTAAACATGAACAAGTATGAAATTACATAACTACTAAACATGAACAAGTATAAAATGATAAAACTACTAAACATGAACAAGTATAAAATGGCACAACTACTAAACATGAACAAGTATAAAATGACATAACTACTAAACATGAACAAGTATAAAATGACATAACTACTAAACATGAACAGATATAAAATGACACAACTACTAAACATGAACAAGTATATAATGACATAACTACTAAACATGAACAGATATAAAATGACACAACTACTAAACATGAACAAGTATATAATGACATAACTACTAAAAATGAACAGATATAAAACGGCACAACTACTAATTATGAACAAGTATAAAATGACATAACTACTAAACATGAACAAGTATAAAATCACATGACTACTAAATATGAACAAGTATAAAATGACATAATTACTAAACATGAAGAAGTATAAAATGGCATAACTACTAAACATGAACAAGTATAAAATAACACGACTACTAAATATGAACAAGTATAAAGCGACATAACTACTAAACATGAACAAGTATAAAATGGCACAACTACTAAACGTGAACAGGTATAAAATGGCACAACTACTAAACATGAACAAGTATAAAATGACACAACTACTAAACATGAACAAGTATAAAATGACATAACTACTGAACATGAACAAGTATAAAATGACATAACTACTAAACATGAACAGGTATAAAATGGCACAACTACTAAGCATGAACAAGTATAAAATGGCACAACTACTAAACGTGAAGAAGTATGAAATGACACAACTACTAAACATGAACAGGTATAAAATGGCACAACTGCTAAACATGAACAAGTATAAAATGACATAACTACTAAAACATGAACAAGTATAAAATGGCACAACTACTAAACATGAACAAGTATAAAATGGCACAACTACTAAACATGAACAAGTATAAAATGACATAACTACAACGCTCGATGGTTACCACTTGTTGGTCAGACTCAGCCCTAAGATTTAGCATAGTCCATGTTAAGTATTGTGCAGTCATTTTGTCCTTTTTCTCTCCGTTACTTCTCAGATCTTGATCCCGCTTCCCGGAGCCAAGCCTGGAGCTTCACCGGTCAGGCGCGTCTCGCTGGTTGGCACCTCCAAGCCGTTCTGATCCGCTGCGGCCCAGGACCCCCGAACCTACCTGGACTCTTGTTTCCTCCTGACGTCCTCCAGTCTCAATTCTCGAACCATCGATTGACCTCATTAAAACAAACCCTCTTAACCGTAAAGTCTGTTCTTCTGTGTGCACCTGCATGTGGGCAAGGAAATTAAAATCCAACATGACAACTACTAAACAGGAACAAGTACAAAGCGACATAACTACTAAACATGAACAAGTATAAAGCGACATAACTACTAAACATGAACAAGTATAAAATGGCATCAATTTTAAGCATGAACAAGTATAAAATGACATAACTACTAAACATGAGCAAGTATAAAATGACATAACTACTAAACATGAACAAGTATAAATGGCATCAATTTTAAGCATGAACAAGTATAAAATGACATAACTACTAAACATGAGCAAGTATAAAATGACATAACTACTAAACATGAGCAAGTATAAAATGACATAACTACTAAACATGAACAAGTATAAAATGAAATAACTACTAAACATGAACAAGTATAAAATGAAATAACTACTAAACATGAGCAAGTATAAAATGACATAACTACTAAACATGAACAAGTATAAAATGGCATCACTTCTAAGCATGAACAAGTATAAAATGAAATAACTACTAAACATGAACAAGTATAAAATGACACAACTACTAAACATGAACAAGTATAAAATGACACAACTACTAAATATGAACAAGTATAAAGCGACATAACTACTAAATATGAACAAGTATAAAATGACATAACTACTAAACATGAACAGGTATAAAATGGCACAACTACTAAACATGAACAGGTATAAAATGGCACAACTACTAAACATGAACAAGTATATAATGACATAACTACTAAACATGAACAGGTATAAAATGGCACAACTGCTAAACATGAACAAGTATAAAATGACATAACTACTACAACATGAACAAGTATAAAATGACATAACTACTAAACATGAACAGGTATAAAATGACATAACTACTAAACATGAACAAGTATAAAATGAAATAACTACTAAACATGAGCAAGTATAAAATGACATAACTACTAAACATGAACAAGTATAAAATGGCATCCCTTCTAAGCATGAACAAGTATAAAATGAAATAACTACTAAACATGAACAAGTATAAAATGACACAACTACTAAACATGAACAAGTATAAAATGTCATAACTACTAAACATGAACAAGTATAAAATGACACAACTACTAATTATGTACAAGTATAAAATCACAAGACTACTAAACATGAACAAGTATAAAATGTCATAACTACTAATTATGTACCAGTATAAAATCAAAAGACTGCTAAACATGAACAGAAATAAAATGACATAACTACTAAGCATGAACAGATATAAAATGACATAACTACTAAACATGAACACAAATAAAATGACCTAACTACTAAATATGAACAAGTATAAAGCGACATAACTACTAAACATGAACAAGTATAAAATGACATAACTACTAAACATGAACAAGTATAAAATGACACAACTACTAAACATGAGCAAGTATAAAATGACATAACTACTAAACATGAGCAAGTATAAAATGACATAACTACTAAACATGAGCAAGTATAAAATGACATAACTACCAAACATAAACAAGTCTAAAATGAAATAACTACTAAACATGAGCAAGTATAAAATGACATAACTACTATACATGAACAGATATAAAATGACATGACTACTAAACATGAACAGATATAAAATGACCTAACTACTAAACATGAGCAAGTATAAAATGACACAACTACTAAACATGACCAAGTCTAAAATGACATAACTACTAAACATGAACAAGTATAAGATGACATAACTACTAAACATGAACAGATATAAAATGGCACAACTACTAAACATGAACAAGTATAAAATGACATAACTACTAAACATGAACAAGAATAAAATGACACAACTACTAAATATGAACAAGTATAAAGCGACATAACTACTAAACATGAACAGATATAAAATGGCACAACTACTAAACATGAACAAGTATAAAATGACATAACTACTAAACATGAGCAAGTATAAAATGACATAACTACTAAACATGGACAAGTATAAAATGTCATAACTACTAATTATGTACAAGTATAAAATCACAAGACTACTAAACATGAACAGAAATAAAATGACATAACTACTAAGCATGAACAGATATAAAATGACATAACTACTATACATGAACAAGTATAAAATGTCATAACTACTAAATATGAACAAGTATAAAATGACATCACTTCTAAACATGAACAAGTACATAATGGCACAACTACTAAACATGAACAAGTATAAAATGACATCACTTCTAAGCATGAACAAGTATAAAATGACATGACTTCTAAACATGAACAAGTACAAAATGACATAACTACTAAACATGAACAAGTATAAAATGACATCACTTCTAAACATGAACAAGTATATAATGGCACAACTACTAAACATGAACAAGTATAAAATGGCACGACTACTAATTATGAACAAGTATAAAATCACATGACTACTAAACATGAACAAGTAAAAAATGACATTACTAATAAACATGAACAAGTATAAAATGACATAAATACTAAACATGAACAAGTATAAAATGACATAACTACTAAACATGAGCAAGTATAAAATGACATAACTACTAAACATGAACAAGTATAAAATGAAATAACTACTAAACATGAACAAGTATAAAATGAAAAAACTACTAAACATGAGCAAGTATAAAATGACATAACTACTAAACAAGAACAAGCATAAAATGGCATCCCTTCTAAGCATGCACAAGTATAAAATGAAATAACTACTAAACATGAACAAGTATAAAATGACACAACTACTAAACATGAACAAGTATAAAATGTCATAACTACTAAACATGAACAAGTATAAAATGACACAACTACTAATTATGTATAAGTATAAAATCACAAGACTACTAAACATGAACAGAAATAAAATGACATAACTACTATACATGAACAGATATAAAATGACATGACTACTAAACATGAACAGATATAAAATGACATGACTACTAAACATGAACAAGTATAAGATGACATAACTACTAAACATGAACAGATATAAAATGACATAACTACTAAACATGAACAAGTATAAAATGACACAACTACTAAATATGAACAAGTATAAAGCGACATAACTACTAAACATGAACAGATATAAAATGGCACAACTACTAAACATGAACAAGTATAAAATGACATAACTACTAAACATGAGCAAGTATAAAATGACATAACTACTAAACATGGACAAGTATAAAATGTCATAACTACTAATTATGTACAAGTATAAAATCACAAGACTACTAAACATGAACAGAAATAAAATGACATAACTACTAAGCATGAACAGATATAAAATGACATAACTACTATACATGAACAAGTATAAAATGTCATAACTACTAAATATGAACAAGTATAAAATGACATCACTTCTAAACATGAACAAGTACATAATGGCACAACTACTAAACATGAACAAGTATAAAATGACATGACTTCTAAACATGAACAAGTACAAAATGACATAACTACTAAACATGAACAAGTATAAAATGACATCACTTCTAAACATGAACAAGTATATAATGGCACAACTACTAAACATGAACAAGTATAAAATGGCACGACTACTAATTATGAACAAGTATAAAATCACATGACTACTAAACATGAACAAGTAAAAAATGACATTACTAATAAACATGAACAAGTATAAAATGACATAAATACTAAACATGAACAAGTATAAAATGACATAACTACTAAACATGAGCAAGTATAAAATGACATAACTACTAAACATGAACAAGTATAAAATGAAATAACTACTAAACATGAACAAGTATAAAATGAAATAACTACTAAACATGAGCAAGTATAAAATGACATAACTACTAAACATGAACAAGTATAAAATGGCATCCCTTCTAAGCATGCACAAGTATAAAATGAAATAACTACTAAACATGAACAAGTATAAAATGACACAACTACTAAACATGAACAAGTATAAAATGTCATAACTACTAAACATGAACAAGTATAAAATGACACAACTACTAATTATGTACAAGTATAAAATCACAAGACTACTAAACATGAACAGAAATAAAATGACATAACTACTATACATGAACAGGTATAAAATGACATAACTACTAAACATGAACAAGTATAAAATGAAATAACTACTAAACATGAGCAAGTATAAAATGACATAACTACTAAACATGAACAAGTATAAAATGGCATCCCTTCTAAGCATGAACAAGTATAAAATGACACAACTACTAAATATGAACAAGTATAAAGCGACATAACTACTAAACATGAACAGATATAAAATGGCACAACTACTAAACATGAACAAGTACAAAATGACATAACTACTAACATGAACAAGTATAAAATGACATCACTTCTAAACATGAACAAGTATATAATGGCACAACTACTAAACATGAACAAGTATAAAATGGCACGACTACTAATTATGAACAAGTATAAAATCACATGACTACTAAACATGAACAAGTAAAAAATGACATTACTAATAAACATGAACAAGTATAAAATGACATAAATACTAAACATGAACAAGTATAAAATGACATAACTACTAAACATGAGCAAGTATAAAATGACATAACTACTAAACATGAACAAGTATAAAATGAAATAACTACTAAACATGAACAAGTATAAAATGACATAACTAATAAACATGAACAAGTATAAAATGACATAAATACTAAACATGAGCAAGTATAAAATGACATAACTACTAAACATGAACAAGTATAAAATGACATAACTACTAAACATGAACAAGTATAAAATGTCATAACTACTAAACATGAACAAGTATAAAATGACACAACTACTAATTATGTACAAGTATAAAATCACAAGACTACTAAACATGAACAGAAATAAAATGACATAACTACTAAGCATGATCAGATATAAAATGACATAACTACTATACATGAACAGATATAAAATGACATGACTACTAAACATGAACAGATATAAAATGACCTAACTACTAAACATGAGCAAGTATAAAATGACACAACTACTAAACATGACCAAGTCTAAAATGACATAACTACTAAACATGAACAAGTATAAGATGACATAACTACTAAACATGAACAGATATAAAATGGCACAACTACTAAACATGAACAAGTATAAAATGACATAACTACTAAACATGAACAAGTATAAAATGACACAACTACTAAATATGAACAAGTATAAAGCGACATAACTACTAAACATGAACAGATATAAAATGGCACAACTACTAAACATGAACAAGTATAAAATGACATAACTACTAAACATGAGCAAGTATAAAATGACATAACTACTAAACATGGACAAGTATAAAATGTCATAACTACTAATTATGTACAAGTATAAAATCACAAGACTACTAAACATGAACAGAAATAAAATGACATAACTACTAAGCATGAACAGATATAAAATGACATAACTACTATACATGAACAAGTATAAAATGTCATAACTACTAAATATGAACAAGTATAAAATGACATCACTTCTAAACATGAACAAGTACATAATGGCACAACTACTAAACATGAACAAGTATAAAATGACATCACTACTAAGCATGAACAAGTATAAAATGACATGACTTCTAAACATGAACAAGTACAAAATGACATAACTACTAAACATGAACAAGTATAAAATGACATCACTTCTAAACATGAACAAGTATAAAAGGGCACGACTACTAATTATGAACAAGTATAAAATCACATGACTACTAAACATGAACAAGTAAAAAATGACATTACTAATAAACATGAACAAGTATAAAATGACATAAATACTAAACATGAGCAAGTATAAAATGACACAACTACTAAACATGAACAAGTATAAAATGAAATAACTACTAAACATGAACAAGTATAAAATGAAATAACTACTAAACATGAGCAAGTATAAAATGACATAACTACTAAACATGAACAAGTATAAAATGGCATGACTACTAAACATGAACAGATATAAAATGACATGACTACTAAACATGAACAAGTACAAAATGACATAACTACTAAACATGAACAAGTATAAAATGACATAACTACTAAACATGGACAAGTATAAAATGTCATAACTACTAATTATGTACAAGTATAAAATCACAAGACTACTAAACATGAACAGAAATAAAATGACATAACTACTAAGCATGAACAGATATAAAATGACATAACTACTATACATGAACAAGTATAAAATGTCATAACTACTAAATATGAACAAGTATAAAATGACATCACTTCTAAACATGAACAAGTACATAATGGCACAACTACTAAACATGAACAAGTATAAAATGACATGACTTCTAAACATGAACAAGTACAAAATGACATAACTACTAAACATGAACAAGTATAAAATGACATCACTTCTAAACATGAACAAGTATATAATGGCACAACTACTAAACATGAACAAGTATAAAATGGCACGACTACTAATTATGAACAAGTATAAAATCACATGACTACTAAACATGAACAAGTAAAAAATGACATTACTAATAAACATGAACAAGTATAAAATGACATAAATACTAAACATGAACAAGTATAAAATGACATAACTACTAAACATGAGCAAGTATAAAATGACATAACTACTAAACATGAACAAGTATAAAATGAAATAACTACTAAACATGAACAAGTATAAAATGAAATAACTACTAAACATGAGCAAGTATAAAATGACATAACTACTAAACATGAACAAGTATAAAATGGCATCCCTTCTAAGCATGCACAAGTATAAAATGAAATAACTACTAAACATGAACAAGTATAAAATGACACAACTACTAAACATGAACAAGTATAAAATGTCATAACTACTAAACATGAACAAGTATAAAATGACACAACTACTAATTATGTACAAGTATAAAATCACAAGACTACTAAACATGAACAGAAATAAAATGACATAACTACTATACATGAACAGGTATAAAATGACATAACTACTAAACATGAACAAGTATAAAATGAAATAACTACTAAACATGAGCAAGTATAAAATGACATAACTACTAAACATGAACAAGTATAAAATGGCATCCCTTCTAAGCATGAACAAGTATAAAATGACACAACTACTAAATATGAACAAGTATAAAGCGACATAACTACTAAACATGAACAGATATAAAATGGCACAACTACTAAACATGAACAAGTACAAAATGACATAACTACTAACATGAACAAGTATAAAATGACATCACTTCTAAACATGAACAAGTATATAATGGCACAACTACTAAACATGAACAAGTATAAAATGGCACGACTACTAATTATGAACAAGTATAAAATCACATGACTACTAAACATGAACAAGTAAAAAATGACATTACTAATAAACATGAACAAGTATAAAATGACATAAATACTAAACATGAACAAGTATAAAATGACATAACTACTAAACATGAGCAAGTATAAAATGACATAACTACTAAACATGAACAAGTATAAAATGAAATAACTACTAAACATGAACAAGTATAAAATGACATAACTAATAAACATGAACAAGTATAAAATGACATAAATACTAAACATGAGCAAGTATAAAATGACATAACTACTAAACATGAACAAGTATAAAATGACATAACTACTAAACATGAACAAGTATAAAATGTCATAACTACTAAACATGAACAAGTATAAAATGACACAACTACTAATTATGTACAAGTATAAAATCACAAGACTACTAAACATGAACAGAAATAAAATGACATAACTACTAAGCATGATCAGATATAAAATGACATAACTACTATACATGAACAGATATAAAATGACATGACTACTAAACATGAACAGATATAAAATGACCTAACTACTAAACATGAGCAAGTATAAAATGACACAACTACTAAACATGACCAAGTCTAAAATGACATAACTACTAAACATGAACAAGTATAAGATGACATAACTACTAAACATGAACAGATATAAAATGGCACAACTACTAAACATGAACAAGTATAAAATGACATAACTACTAAACATGAACAAGTATAAAATGACACAACTACTAAATATGAACAAGTATAAAGCGACATAACTACTAAACATGAACAGATATAAAATGGCACAACTACTAAACATGAACAAGTATAAAATGACATAACTACTAAACATGAGCAAGTATAAAATGACATAACTACTAAACATGGACAAGTATAAAATGTCATAACTACTAATTATGTACAAGTATAAAATCACAAGACTACTAAACATGAACAGAAATAAAATGACATAACTACTAAGCATGAACAGATATAAAATGACATAACTACTATACATGAACAAGTATAAAATGTCATAACTACTAAATATGAACAAGTATAAAATGACATCACTTCTAAACATGAACAAGTACATAATGGCACAACTACTAAACATGAACAAGTATAAAATGACATCACTACTAAGCATGAACAAGTATAAATGACATGACTTCTAAACATGAACAAGTACAAAATGACATAACTACTAAACATGAACAAGTATAAAATGACATCACTTCTAAACATGAACAAGTATAAAAGGGCACGACTACTAATTATGAACAAGTATAAAATCACATGACTACTAAACATGAACAAGTAAAAAATGACATTACTAATAAACATGAACAAGTATAAAATGACATAAATACTAAACATGAGCAAGTATAAAATGACACAACTACTAAACATGAACAAGTATAAAATGAAATAACTACTAAACATGAACAAGTATAAAATGAAATAACTACTAAACATGAGCAAGTATAAAATGACATAACTACTAAACATGAACAAGTATAAAATGGCATGACTACTAAACATGAACAGATATAAAATGACATGACTACTAAACATGAGCAAGTATAAAATGACATAACTACTAAACATGAACAAGTATAAAATGAAATAACTACTAAACATGAACAAGTATAAAATGAAATAACTACTAAACATGAGCAAGTATAAAATGAAATAACTACTAAACATGAGCAAGTATAAAATGACATAACTACTAAACATGAACAAGTATAAAATGGCATCCCTTCTAAGCATGCACAAGTATAAAATGAAATAACTACTAAACATGAACAAGTATAAAATGACACAACTACTAAACATGAACAAGTATAAAATGTCATAACTACTAAACATGAACAAGTATAAAATGACACAACTACTAATTATGTACAAGTATAAAATCACAAGACTACTAAACATGAACAAGTATAAAATGTCATAACTACTAAACATGAACAAGTATAAAATGACACAACTACTAATTATGTACAAGTATAAAATCACAAGACTACTAAACATGAACAAGTATAAAATGTCATAACTACTAAACATGAACAAGTATAAAATGACACAACTACTAATTATGTACAAGTATAAAATCACAAGACTAAAAAACATGAACAGATATAAAATGACATGACTACTAAACATGAACAGATATAAAATGACATGACTACTAAACATGAGCAAGTATAAAATGACATAACTACTAAACATGAACAAGTATAAGATGACATAACTACTAAACATGAACAGATATAAAATGGCACAACTACTAAACATGAACAAGTATAAAATGGCACAACTACTAAACATGAACAAGTATAAAATGACATCACTACTAAGCATGAACAAGTATAAAATGACATGACTTCTAAACATGAACAAGTACAAAATGACATAACTACTAAACATGAACAAGTATAAAATGACATCACTTCTAAACATGAACAAGTATAAAAGGGCACGACTACTAATTATGAACAAGTATAAAATCACATGACTACTAAACATGAACAAGTAAAAAATGACATTACTAATAAACATGAACAAGTATAAAATGACATAAATACTAAACAAGAGCAAGTATAAAATGACACAACTACTAAACATGAACAAGTATAAAATGAAATAACTACTAAACATGAACAAGTATAAAATGAAATAACTACTAAACATGAGCAAGTATAAAATGACATAACTACTAAACATGAACAAGTATAAAATGGCATGACTACTAAACATGAACAGATATAAAATGACATGACTACTAAACATGAGCAAGTATAAAATGACATAACTACTAAACATGAACAAGTATAAAATGAAATAACTACTAAACATGAACAAGTATAAAATGAAATAACTACTAAACATGAGCAAGTATAAAATGAAATAACTACTAAACATGAGCAAGTATAAAATGACATAACTACTAAACATGAACAAGTATAAAATGGCATCCCTTCTAAGCATGCACAAGTATAAAATGAAATAACTACTAAACATGAACAAGTATAAAATGACACAACTACTAAACATGAACAAGTATAAAATGTCATAACTACTAAACATGAACAAGTATAAAATGACACAACTACTAATTATGTACAAGTATAAAATCACAAGACTACTAAACATGAACAAGTATAAAATGTCATAACTACTAAACATGAACAAGTATAAAATGACACAACTACTAATTATGTACAAGTATAAAATCACAAGACTACTAAACATGAACAGAAATAAAATGACATAACTACTATACATGAACAGATATAAAATGACATGACTACTAAACATGAACAGATATAAAATGACATGACTACTAAACATGAGCAAGTATAAAATGACATAACTACTAAACATGAACAAGTATAAGATGACATAACTACTAAACATGAACAGATATAAAATGGCACAACTACTAAACATGAACAAGTATAAAATGACATAACTACTAAACATGAACAAGTATAAAATGACACAACTACTAACATGAACAAGTATAAAATGACATCACTTCTAAACATGAACAAGTATATAATGGCACAACTACTAAACATGAACAAGTATAAAATGGCACGACTACTAATTATGAACAAGTATAAAATCACATGACTACTAAACATGAACAAGTAAAAAATGACATTACTAATAAACATGAACAAGTATAAAATGACATAAATACTAAACATGAACAAGTATAAAATGACATAACTACTAAACATGAGCAAGTATAAAATGACATAACTACTAAACATGAACAAGTATAAAATGAAATAACTACTAAACATGAACAAGTATAAATGACATAACTAATAAACATGAACAAGTATAAAATGACATAAATACTAACATGAGCAAGTATAAAATGACATAACTACTAAACATGAACAAGTATAAAATGACATAACTACTAAACATGAACAAGTATAAAATGTCATAACTACTAAACATGAACAAGTATAAAATGACACAACTACTAATTATGTACAAGTATAAAATCACAAGACTACTAAACATGAACAGAAATAAAATGACATAACTACTAAGCATGATCAGATATAAAATGACATAACTACTATACATGAACAGATATAAAATGACATGACTACTAAACATGAACAGATATAAAATGACCTAACTACTAAACATGAGCAAGTATAAAATGACACAACTACTAAACATGACCAAGTCTAAATGACATAACTACTAAACATGAACAAGTATAAGATGACATAACTACTAAACATGAACAGATATAAAATGGCACAACTACTAAACATGAACAAGTATAAAATGACATAACTACTAAACATGAACAAGTATAAAATGACACAACTACTAAATATGAACAAGTATAAAGCGACATAACTACTAAACATGAACAGATATAAAATGGCACAACTACTAAACATGAACAAGTATAAAATGACATAACTACTAAACATGAGCAAGTATAAAATGACATAACTACTAAACATGGACAAGTATAA
Source organism: Xiphophorus hellerii (assembly GCF_003331165.1). Lineage (NCBI taxonomy): Eukaryota > Metazoa > Chordata > Actinopteri > Cyprinodontiformes > Poeciliidae > Xiphophorus > Xiphophorus hellerii. The sequence continues at coordinate 32,599,109 of NC_045691.1, read as the reverse complement.
AATGTCATAACTACTAATTATGTACAAGTATAAAATCACAAAACTACTAAACATGAACAGAAATAAAATGACATAACTACTAAGCATGAACAGATATAAAATGACATAACTACTATACATGAACAAGTATAAAATGTCATAACTACTAAATATGAACAAGTATAAAATGACATCACTTCTAAACATGAACAAGTACATAATGGCACAACTACTAAACATGAACAAGTATAAAATGACATCACTACTAAGCATGAACAAGTATAAAATGACATGACTTCTAAACATGAACAAGTACAAATGACATAACTACTAAACATGAACAAGTATAAAATGACATCACTTCTAAACATGAACAAGTATAAAAGGGCACGACTACTAATTATGAACAAGTATAAAATCACATGACTACTAAACATGAACAAGTAAAAAATGACATTACTAATAAACATGAACAAGTATAAAATGACATAAATACTAAACATGAGCAAGTATAAAATGACACAACTACTAAACATGAACAAGTATAAAATGAAATAACTACTAAACATGAACAAGTATAAAATGAAATAACTACTAAACATGAGCAAGTATAAAATGACATAACTACTAAACATGAACAAGTATAAAATGGCATGACTACTAAACATGAACAGATATAAAATGACATGACTACTAAACATGAGCAAGTATAAAATGACATAACTACTAAACATGAACAAGTATAAAATGAAATAACTACTAAACATGAACAAGTATAAAATGAAATAACTACTAAACATGAGCAAGTATAAAATGAAATAACTACTAAACATGAGCAAGTATAAAATGACATAACTACTAAACATGAACAAGTATAAAATGGCATGACTACTAAACATGAACAGATATAAAATGACATGACTACTAAACATGAGCAAGTATAAAATGACATAACTACTAAACATGAACAAGTATAAAATGAAATAACTACTAAACATGAACAAGTATAAAATGAAATAACTACTAAACATGAGCAAGTATAAAATGACATAACTACTAAACATGAACAAGTATAAAATGGCATCCCTTCTAAGCATGCACAAGTATAAAATGAAATAACTACTAAACATGAACAAGTATAAAATGACACAACTACTAAACATGAACAAGTATAAAATGTCATAACTACTAAACATGAACAAGTATAAAATGACACAACTACTAATTATGTACAAGTATAAAATCACAAGACTACTAAACATGAACAAGTATAAAATGTCATAACTACTAAACATGAACAAGTATAAAATGACACAACTACTAATTATGTACAAGTATAAAATCACAAGACTACTAAACATGAACAGAAATAAAATGACATAACTACTATACATGAACAGATATAAAATGACATGACTACTAAACATGAACAGATATAAAATGACATGACTACTAAACATGAGCAAGTATAAAATGACATAACTACTAAACATGAACAAGTATAAAATGACATAACTACTAAACATGAACAAGTATAAAATGACACAACTACTAAATATGAACAAGTATAAAGCGACATAACTACTAAACATGAACAGGTATAAAATGGCACAACTACTAAACATGAACAGGTATAAAATGGCACAACTACTAAACATGAACAAGTATATAATGACATAACTACTAAACATGAACAAGTATAAAATGACATAACTACTAAAACATGGACAAGTATAAAATGTCATAACTACTAATTATGTACAAGTATAAAATCACAAGACTACTAAACATGAACAGAAATAAAATGACAGAACTACAAAGCATGAACAGATATGAAATGACATAACTACTAAACATGAACAGATATAAAATGGCACTACTACTAAACATGAACAAGTATAAAATGACATAACTACTAAACATGAGCAAGTATAAAATGACATAACTACTAAATATGAGCAAGTATAAAATGACATAACTACTAAACATGAACAAGTATAAAATGACATAACTACTAAACATGAGCAAGTATAAAATGACATAACTACTAAACATGAACAAGTATAAAATGGCATCACTTCCAAGCATGAACAAGTATAAAATGAAATAACTACTAAACATGAACAAGTATAAAATGACACAACTACTAAACATGAACAAGTATAAAATGTCATAACTACTAAACATGAACAAGTATAAAATGACACAACTACTAATTATGTACAAGTATAAAATCACAAGACTACTAAACATGAACAGAAATAAAATGACATAACTACTAAGCATGAACAGATATAAAATGACATAACTACTATACATGAACAAGTATAAAATGTCATAACTACTAAATATGAACAAGTACATAATGGCACAACTACTAAACATGAACAAGTATAAAATGACATCCATTCTAAGCATGAACAAGTATAAAATGACATGACTTCTAAACATGAACAAGTACAAAATGACATAACTACTAACATGAACAAGTATAAAATGACATCACTTCTAAACATGAACAAGTATATAATGGCACAACTACTAAACATGAACAAGTATAAAATGGCACGACTACTAATTATGAACAAGTATAAAATCACATGACTACTAAACATGAACAAGTAAAAAATGACATTACTAATAAACATGAACAAGTATAAAATGACATAAATACTAAACATGAACAAGTATAAAATGACATAACTACTAAACATGAGCAAGTATAAAATGACATAACTACTAAACATGAACAAGTATAAAATGAAATAACTACTAAACATGAACAAGTATAAAATGACATAACTAATAAACATGAACAAGTATAAAATGACATAAATACTAAACATGAGCAAGTATAAAATGACATAACTACTAAACATGAACAAGTATAAAATGACATAACTACTAAACATGAACAAGTATAAAATGTCATAACTACTAAACATGAACAAGTATAAAATGACACAACTACTAATTATGTACAAGTATAAAATCACAAGACTACTAAACATGAACAGAATAAAATGACATAACTACTAAGCATGATCAGATATAAAATGACATAACTACTATACATGAAACAGATATAAAATGACATGACTACTAAACATGAACAGATATAAAATGACCTAACTACTAAACATGAGCAAGTATAAAATGACACAACTACTAAACATGACCAAGTCTAAAATGACATAACTACTAAACATGAACAAGTATAAGATGACATAACTACTAAACATGAACAGATATAAATGGCACAACTACTAAACATGAACAAGTATAAAATGACATAACTACTAAACATGACA